>NC_066510.1:27895178-27917678 GCF_024679095.1 Eriocheir sinensis | reverse complement strand
CCTGACCTACTCCCGCGGCCGGTCAGGCGATCCAGCTTTCATCTAATTTTCCCTTAGCGACGAGGTGAACCAAGGTTCGAGAGGAGACGCTGCCAGAGCAAAGAGCAAAACATGGACAAAGTATCAACAAAACAACGAGGAGACGTGTTCAGAAGAGGAAACTACACCAAACAAGACTGAAAAACAAGAGGGAACGCTGCAGGAGATCCAATTTGAGAGCTTAAATGAAAAAAATAAGCAAAACATCGACAAACCATCAACAAAACAACGAGGAGACATGTGTTCAGAAGAAGAAACTACACCAAACAAGACTGAAAAACAAGAGGGAATGCTGCAGGAGATCCAATTTGAGGGCATAATGGAAAAAAAGCAAATCATCGACAAAGTATCAACAAAACAACGAGGAGACATGTGCGCAGAGGACGAAAACGCCTCCGCTCCAAACAAAACTATAAACAAAAGGAGCCACTCTTGAAGATCCACTTTGAGAGCATAAATGAAAACCAGGGAATATAGTGAAGTTAAATCGACAGAATCAACACGACGACTATCACTGTTTACATACCAGTGCCAAGCGTATACTGCAAGGCGGCCCTGACTTCACCTCCGTACAGTCTTTGAACTCTCCTCTTTGCCCAGTTAAATCCACGTCAAGGGTTCAGCGGCAAGACTCTCACAACAGCATTTAATTATGTATACGGAGGGCGAGGTTCCATTTGCGTGTCTGAGGAAAATTATCATATACTCGGGGCCACACGGTAAACGCAGGCAGGTCATGCAAATATACAACGCGCCATTATGTAATTTGATAATCGGAACGCATAACTCATAGAAAATCCTCCAACGCATCCGTATTACGACTCTCCTGTAATTCTAGATGCAACCTTCACCTCCACCGCGTCATGTAAATAGAATTCTCCCTTCTTATCTCCCACTCTCACAGCAATAACAAAAGGGGTCTGAAGGAAGAGGAAGAGGAGGCGAGGTAAAAAGCTGAGCAAAAGAAGGAGGAAAGAGGGACTGGAGGAGGGGGGGGGGGGGGAAGGAGAGCAAGAAAAGGAGGAAAAGACGAACGAGAAAACAAATATAGCTGCTTCTACGAATATAAAGGAGGAAAAAGAGGAGCAAGAGAAGGAGGAAAAAAGAAGAACGAGAAAACATAAATATAGCTTCGTCTGCAGTATGAAGGATGATGAGAAGTATACAAGAGTGGAGTAGAAAACTAATGAGGAAATAAAGGAGCAAGGGAAGAAGGAAAAGAGGAACGAGAACAAAACATACAGCTTCGTACACAAATATAAAGGATGACGAGAAGTACGAGAGTTGAGGAGAAAACTAATGAAGGTGGAAGAGAAACGAGAAATAAATCCCGAGAGAAAAGGAACAAGATGGACATAGGAATGCAAGGGGGAGGAGAGAAAGCTGGAGAGAGAGAGAGAGAGAGAGAGAGAGAGAGAGAGGTAGTACTCCTTCGTCTACTACTACTGCTACTACTACGACTACTACTACTACTACTACTACTACTACTACTTCCACCTCTGCCACCTCTACTACTACTATTTTAAGGTTCTTCTTATAAGGGATTAGCAAAGAAAACCAGATAGAAGGTGTGGTGAGAACTTGAAAGCCATTCGACTGGTTTTCAAAGGAGGAGGAGGAGGAGAAAGAGAGGGAGGTGGAGGAGAGAGAGAGTGGAGAAAGAGGGAGGAAGAGGAGGAGGAGGAGGGATAGCTGAGTAGAATCTGCCATTAATGTCAGCTGAGTCACCTTTTAAGGGGTCTGTATGTCTCCTTTTTTTGCCCAGTGCCTATCTAATACTCTTCCATACCTACCCCCTGCCCTCTCTCTCTCTCTCTCTCTCTCTCTCTCTCTCTCTCTCTCTCTCTCTCTCTCTCTCTCTCTCTCTCTCTCTCTCTCTCTCTCTCTCTCCGCCATTCACACTTCCCTCTTTCACTTACCTCCCTCTCACTCTTTCACACTCCCTCGATACACTCACCCACTCTCCCGCTCTTATCATGCTAGTTAATACACTCGGCACACCTTCGCCTCCTCCCACCCCTCTCGCGTTCTCTTCTTCCTTTCCTTCACGTCCAGGCTACTGCTCCTCCACCACAAGGAAATGTAAGCAATAGCTCCTCACATTAATTTTCCTCAGAGTTTGCGCAACGAACCGAACCGAGCGACCGTAAGACAGCCGCTCTAACCCAACCGGCATTATATTTTATGGCCACAAAAGCGGTGACTAAATACACTCTGAAGAAGAAAACACACAGAGCAGGATATGTATTTCACCGCAGTCTGTCTAGGTAATAAACACCAATGGCTGTTATTATACTCTTCCGTCTTTTATCCTCAAATTTACCCCCGTCTTGAAGGGGAAAAAAATGCGATATGATAGCTGCGCATGGAAAAGAAAGCGTTCCAAGTGATTTTATTTTAATACGTAACCGTAATGAAAACAGTTATAAAATGTTGCAGGGAAAAGATGAAGTCTATCAAAAAGTATATGCATGGTGCAAACGTAAAACAAAAATAAGATAAATTCAGACATAACCCATAACATAGGCATTCGATTTAGGGAGGTTTAGTAGTAGTAGTAGTGGTAGTAGTAGTAGTAGTAGAAGAAAAAGACGAAGAGGAAGAAGATTCGTGTCGGAGGTGGCGTAGACACAACAGATGGCACAGGAGGTACGACGGTGATGTCTGAGATTATCGGAGCAAGAAGCGAGTGCATGAGAGAGTTCCGACCTTCCTGCCGGTGCCGAATCGCGTGTTTGGACGCCACAAACACCCCGCATCTTCCCACAAACAGCAGCTGGGCCGTGTTTGTTGACTCTGACGTGCCAGGGCGAAAGGAAATGGGTGGACGCGCTCGCCTTAGCGAATAATGCAAAACGAAGCTCAGCACACCTCGCCAAGCTCTCCTCTGCCTCCTCCTGTGCCCACGCAGCGAATCGAGAGAGAGAGAGAGAGAGAGAGAGAGAGAGTGGATGTGGGTGCAATGATGATAATGTATGTGTGTGTGTGTGTGTGTGTGTGTGTGTGTGTGTGTGTGTGTGTGTGTGCAACCGAGCACTTTCTGGTATGCAAGTGAAGAGTCGTGCATACTTGTGAGAATTTTATTACAAGGGTATTTCCTGGTCTTGTAGCACTAACACGCAGTACAGCTGTTCGCCCTGACCGCAAAAGATAAAAGAAAATTACAGTTCTGAAGGAAGTGTGCACGACACCTAGAGGCTGACTCCCAAGGCCATGTCATTCTCCCGTTCCCAGTGCCCCAAGCTGCTCTTTGGAAAACCCTTGTACTTAGATTTTGGATTCATTAAAGTTTCCAGCTGATTCACGTCATCGCGGCCCAAGGTATTAGTGGATTGACTTTTTTTTCTTTTTTTTTTTTTGGGGGGGGGGGGAGACAGGAAATATCACAGCTAGTATATATCTACGACACACTAGCGTTTCCAATTAAATAAAAGTGTACCTTATATTCGATGGGAAAAGATGCATGAAAGATTGTAAATGCTCGCGTGTTCGCTCTACGTAAACGATTCACATGCAAAACCTGTCATCCTCACCTTACCTAAGACAGAGATCCTGTGGTAATATTGCTCTTCCTTCCTCCTGCTGCTCGACCTGTTCCTTGTCCTTGTCACTCCTGCACCCACTCCTACACTGGGCGGCGGCAGACACAGCACAGCACGGGAACACGACAATTACACAGCAAACTGCGCAGGATTATCGCCTCGCAGCGCTTCGTGTCCGCTGCGGCGAGGAGGCGAAGGAGGCTTGAGGATGACTCGACGCAGCCTGGGCAAATCCCTGCCATGATTCAGACACTCAGACGGTTGGGATGTCGAATCGCCGTAAATTAAAACTGGGTCGCGTCAAATCAGTGACCAGTGATGTGTCACGCGTGCGTGTTTGAAAGAGGAAAACGTGTGAACGAGACTGCAGGAAGATTATCAAAGAGCAAGTTCATTTTCTTCTGTTTCATTCGGCTGATTCGGACGTTTTTCAGACCAGAGGGGAAGTGATTCATGATCGTCGCGAGTACGTGCAAGATAGATAGATAGATGTATAGAGAGATAAGAAGATCCCTCAGCCCCGTTGTTGGGCCTCCTTGAAAGAATTGGGCATCTCTCTACCAGCCGTCTGGGTGGTTGCGCGGGATGCACCGCCTTCCTGCCTTGGGTATATCCCCAACGAAAAAAAAAAAAATATATATATATATATATATATATATATATATATATATATAATAGATTGATAGATGAGTAGAGATTGATCGATTTTTACTCGTTATAATTCTTCTTTCTTTACAACTTAGAAGGCATATAAAAAAAGAAAAAATAGAAAAAGAGACCCAAAAAGACGCGTTGTTAACACGTGTAGGAGGTGCCAAAAGGAGAATTGATCTTTTTAGAGGGGTGTCTGAACAGTTTCGTCAGAGTAAGGAGGAAATGCAGGCAAAGGAAGGGAGTTCTTGATAATTTATTGCAATTCCTATGTATATACATACGTAGTTTAATTTCTGTGCCTATCTATCTGTTTATCTATCCATCTGTATATATGTTTGTCTGTCTATCTATCCATCTTTATCTATCTGACTGTATTTATCTATCTATTTATCTATCTATCTATGTATCTATTTATCGAAGAAACTATATTTGCCATCCCTTTAATATACAAAAGAAAACAAAAATAATGCCACTACAAAGAAAACGTATAAACTTGATATATTTCATTGATAACTAATTTAGTTTTAAGATGCCCTTCATTTTTCCATATCATGCATAAGATGACTTATTATAAAAAGATGAATTTACGCCAGCATTCACATCATATGGCTTCATTAACCTGCCGATCGCACCTAATGGTCTCCAGGATAAGACCAATAACACTTAGTTTGTAATGGTTATTGAAATAGCTTGGATGACCAGTTAGACTTCCACAAGCACTTCACTAATTTATTTTAACAATTGGGTCAATGAATTTGCTTAAACTAGTGTTGTTTTTCTTTCCAATTATAATATGTTTTCAAACTTCTTTCTCCTCCTCCTCCTCCTCCTCTTCTTCTTCTTCTTCTTCTTCTTCTTCTTCTTCTTCTTCTTCTTCTTCTTCTTCTTCTTCTTGTTTTTATTTGCAGATTTTTTTCTAGTTTGCTTCAGTGATTTATTTTTATTTTATTTTTAATTAATTATTCATAATCTTTTCTAATGTCCACAAAACTTTTACCAAGGAAGAGGACTCTATAGTGGATACAATGCTTTGTTCTAAACAATAGCGGTGATTCGCGGGTGTTTTTCTGTTCTTTCCTTTGTGTCCAGGTAATACCAGTGCAACACCTGGGGTCATGTTGGCGGGGGTCACCTGAGCGACGCAGAAGCCCCAGGGGAGGTGGGCACATGCCTTTCCCCGTGACACCCACTTCTTCACGTTATATGCATGTATTCTAAACAGTAATTCACGTCACTCTGTACTAGCTTATTAACCGTACAGTGAAAACTTATTTGAGTAGTCCTTGGAGGTTATCAGAGCCTGAGCAAGGAGGATATAGGTAAAGTTTGTGATCTACCTTCGTGGCAGTGCTGTGTCAAGGGTTGTGTGGTAGTGTTTGTCTCTTTTGGTCGGGGCGGCGAAAAGAGGACCCCAACACAAGCCAGGCAAAGTGAGACACAAAACAACAAAGAAAGACAATTAAAACAAGAAAATGTCTTAGTAAACCGTCACAGAAGAAGTGCAAAACGAAAAAGGTCACACACAGACACCCAAATTGCAAGGCATGAACCGGCAACTCCACCACACCGCCAGCGCCTCCCTGTCCCTCCCTCCCTCATTCCCTCCTGATTTTACAGTGGTGCCAGATCTACCGAAATTTCGGTAGATCTACTGAAATTCCACATGAAATACCGAATACATTCGAGATTTATCCAATATCGCATGATGTTTTGTTGGGCACTTTAGAATTTCTACCGCACTTTTACTGAATTGTATTTAAATCCACAAAAAAACTAGGATTTTTTTTTCCATTAGAGAGAGGGAGAGAGGGAGAGGGGTCCGCGGACGTGTTCTCATTGTGTCAACACAGCTCTCGCCTCTCCTTTCAGGCTGTAATGACGAGATTATGATTTCGCCCTACCGTAATATATCAAGTAAAAAATTCGGTGATAGTTACTGACTACACTGACACGTACTGTAGTCTTGCTCATCTAAAGTCAATTAGAAATAAATCTGTGTAATGACTGCCATACATAGCTACTGAAAAGTGATTCGCTACTCATTAAAATAATTACTGAGGGTACTGTGGACCTTTAATTTGGCACGTATACGTGGTGAGACAAATGAGTTTGAGTCTTAGGACCTCGATTGCTGCAGTGAAGTGGTGACGTACGTACGTGAGGCCAGTCACACTTATGTACCTTTTTACAACAAGGTACGGTTTAAGGATGTTATGCGCATGGCTGTAACTCTTGTGGGGGGAGGCTAGGGCCCCAGTGTTTTCTATATCTGCCTGAAAATGCCCCTGAAAGTGCTTATTTAAAAAAAGAAAAAATCCCCCACCATTCCATAAACCTATGATGCCCTCTAGCCCCCCTAAAAATCTGCCAAAATTACGGACCAGCGGGTATACCTGATCGATGGACTATACTGACTTGCCTTATGGAGTACCGTAAAATGGGATAATGTTGACCGGATTTGAAGAAAACTCCATGATAGCAAACAAACAAAAAAGCTTTTATTGAAATGTTATATATGGAGAATACGACTTCTTTTAGTACTTCTTGTACCCATAAAAAAAAAATGAAAATGTAACAAGATAAGCGAAAAGATGTAGCATAGGTGCTCAAACCGGCACGGGGTGGGGGTAAACTTGAAATATCCTGTACAGCCCCAAATAAAATATGGTGTTACTTTGACAACTTCCTATAAATAGTGGACTAAATTTGACCGAAGGTCAATAAAAAAATCACCATTGAAAACAAAAAAATCATATTCACATGGGAATTTTTTTTAACAACTTTACCCTCAGAGAGGATCAAAGATGACCTTCGAGGGACAGCATGAGCCAAGCAAGACGGCGCCAGTCTAAACACTTGCCTGCGACCATCAGGTCCCACCAAAATAGCCTACCGGCGTCATAGGCCGAAATGTAATAAATAAATAGGTAAATAATCACTTAAAACCGAGTAGTGTATCAAAATATGAATCTACCGAATTTATACCCTTTACTACTGAAAAATTCTCAAAATCTACTGAAATTACATCGGCACCATCTGGCAATACTGCTCCTTCAGTCTCTCAGGTGTGGTGCGGTGAGCAGGTGCCTTGCTCTCCCCGGGTTCATGTGCCCTCGGAATACGTGATAGTCCAGTGCAGGAACGTGGTGTGGAGGCCTCTCAAGATGCCCAAGCCGGACTTTCACACGGTGGAGCTGAACAAGACGGAATGGGAGGTGCCCAAGAGATACAGCATGTTGTCTCCTGTGGGCTCCGGGGCGTACGGGCAAGTCTGGTGGGTGGCTCTCCTTGCTTTTCTTCTCTCTTCATTTTCTTCTCTTTACTCCTGCCTCTTCTTCACACCTCATTTCGTGATTCAATTCTCTTTTGTGGTATTGCTTACTTTTGTTCCTCTTCCTCCTCCTCGATTCTTCTTGTTGCCAGTCTTCCTCCCTCCTATTTATTAACTTATATATCTCTACCTTGTTCTTCGTTTATTACTCCTCCTCCTTTCCTCTCCTCTCCTTACTCATGACCCCTCCTCACACCTCATTTCGTGGTTTAATTATCTTTTGTGGTGATCCTCTCCTGTTCTTACTTCCATATTCTTGTTGCCAGTCTTTTTCCTTCATATTTATTAACTTTTATCTCAACCCTGTTCTTCGTTTATTACTCTTCCTCCTTTCCTCTCTTCTCCTCTTTACTCCTGTCCCTTCCTCACTCCTCATTTCGTGGTTTAATTCTCCTTTGTGGTGTTCCTCTCTCGTTCTTCTTACTTATTTATTTTTGTTGTTGCCAGTCTTGATTCATTCTGTTAAGTTTTATTTCCCTTCTCATTCCACTGTTTGATGTTTATGTTTCCTTTGCATGCATCTGCTATGTATTGTGTGTCCTCATGCATGTTTCAGTTCAATGCATGATGTAAAGTTTGAAGTTTTTTTTTTTTTTTTGTGTGTGTGTGCTTCCATAAACTAACTATATCAGACCACTATTCCCTACCTATGAAGACTTAGACAGCAAAGAAATATAGATGAATATGTAAATGAACAAGCTAATATGTGTGAAATTATAAAAACAATTGCTAAAGTTGCATTTAATGCAAAAAAAAGGTGTTGACGCTCATTAATATGAAATACAGGAGATATAGGATATGATTAAACTAGAAACACAGGCCTATTTACATGACTGTTTATACCTATGTGATAACAGGCAATGCAGTAAATTAATCACTAGGACTTTTTACTCATGTGTTTAGTAATGTAGGTGCAGGGCCACAGGAGGATACATGGATCCAGCTGGGTGTACTCACAGGCACTCATCTTTGTATAGCTTGTCGCAGTCATGTGCATCCTTATAATATTTGAGATTTTGATTGATATGAAGTAACATGAGAATTTAAATCCATGATAATTGCTAAAACAAGGACATGCCTTAATTTTTCAGTATTTTTAAAACTACTGTCGAACAAACACAACAACAATATACACCAGCCGGAAATAGGAACATTTATTAAGCTCGAGAGGGGCAGAGCCCACCCTCAGGGATATTACAAGTATATGGTACCGTATATATTCATCTCTCATATACTTACCCTTAAGCATGCTCCTCTGGAGCCATTAAAAGACAGGCAAATATATATTTGTAATCCCCCTATGTGGGTTGTGAACCCTTGACTCAAAAATTTTCTACTATTTCCAGTTGTTTTTTATTCTAGTTTATAGTAATTTCTACTGTATGAAAAAAGTTCTGTAAAATTATTCAATAAAGGCATCCCCTTGTCGTTAACAATTACCAAATATCTGATCCTGTAATTGTAAAGGGAAGGTAAAATTGGGGTCATACACTAAAGCTGCACATCACCATGGTATTCATCTGTCACATTGTCTCTTAGGCCTGTGGTGGGTAATGACCTGTTACCTTGAGAGTGATGTGACCATCAGGTTACCACAATTTACCTTCCAAGGTTTCCTCAGGTGCCCATTTATCGACCAGCCCAAAAGGGAGAGATAAACATTTGGGTGAACTGCATGCCGACTGCCCAGGCCGGGATTTGAACCCAGGCATGCAGGTTTATAGCTAGGCGTGGTAACGACTGAACCACAGAAGTGAATCAGCTAGATGGGTTTATTATTTACACATGTCCCTGCAGATATTGCCCATTCATTTATTCCATCAACTCCCCACTTCCCAAACACTCCCCTAATCTCTGATCTTCTAATTTTATTTATTCATTTAGCCTAAAACAAATCTTCTTTCATTCCTAGAACTTTTCAAAAACTGGCCTGAATCATCTCAAAATTGCTTCGTATATCAGTATGTTGTAGTTTTGCCACATGCTTATAGTTATGAGTTTTGGTTATATGGACATTCATGGAAGGTAACCATCTCTGATGGAACTGACCAGACTGTTTAATTAAGATGTACTGCTTTCATTTCAGGAGCAACATAATCGCCTAGCAGAACATTTGACTAAATTCCAAGCAGATTCGAGATTCATTGGTTGTCAGATTGGATTAAAATGCTCATTTTGCTCATTAGGCACATTGCTATGTTTATATTTAATGATCACTAACATTTTAGGCATGGGTGCACAGAATATGGAATGATTATTAAACTGATGTGAGATGGAGATCTTCAGGCAGCTTACCAAAAGAAAAAAAAAAAAGGCTGCACAGCCTGCTTGATGCTCAGCTAGTCATGAAAATTTTCAATTTTTTAATTACGTACTCACTGATTACTTAAAAACATCAAACTGTTACTTTTATATTCAAAACTTCAAAACATTGCTTATGTGAGCACCACATCTGTAGTGTGTGTGGGCATGTGTGTTTGCACTTGCCATGTAGATCTGTTTGTGTGTGTGTGTTATCCATACCACTTTTATTTATATGTGGTCCCTCCTTCACACTATCAGCAATGCACCCACGAGTAGATTACTTTATCAGCACTGCAGATGCCTGACAGCAAGTGACTTGTTGACAATCATACTGGCCTGACTCAGGGTGTCATGATCCTTATTGTTGCTCTTGGTCCTTCACTTTCTTCAGAAACAAAAAAATAAACTTAGATATTAGCCTAATGCTATATCAAACTCTGCATGTTTCCCAATCATTCTTGCTGTTACCTGCACACATCTAGATCTTCCAGAAGCTTTACTCATGACTGTTTTTATTAACCTATCAGTGTGCCAATACTTCTGGATGGAGGAGGATGGGGGGAACTGAGGTTTAGCAAAGGAAGGAAGAAGCTTAATGGAGAGTTGATAGAGGGACCAGGCTGACCTATAGCTACTGTAAGATATTTATTTCACTTGTTTCTGGTCCATATCAAATAGTAATAATCTAGGTATGTTGATGCAGTACAATATTGGATTGTATGACAAGTGATGGTGTATTTTCACCTTGTCATCACCTTTGACAGCATGTTGAGTTGTGTTTTGGGGGGAACTCTCTGTACATGGCTGTGTTAGGTATTAGCTTTTTTATGATGAGCTCCCTGTATGTGCTTATGGCTAATTCATCTAGCCTTGTTTTTCCAGTAATACCTTCTTAGCTCTCAATTTTCTTGTGAGACTTTGTATCCATCATCATATTACATTAGGCACAATATCATAAGTAGAATTGCCATTATCTGAACACTATAGGTGATAACGTGAGTTCCTGCAACACCCAATTTAGTTCCAAGAATTCATCAATACTGGGGTTCCAAGAATGCATCTTCGGTGGGATGTAAAGTGTTTTATATGTTATTGTATTTAGTTATTAGTTTCTTCATGCAGTATATGAAATGAGTCCCAATGCTTTTAAATACAGTAAAGAGGCTCAGTTACATTCCACAAATTTTAGATAGGAAGTAGTCTGTGGCCAGCATGGTTTCACCCAGGGAAATAAATATATATATATATATATATATATATATATATATATATATATATATATATATATATATATATATATATATATATATATATATATATATATATATATATATATATATATATATATATATATATATATATATATATATATATATATATATATATATATATATATATATATATATATATATAGTATAATGTATATGCAGTGTGTAAGTGCTCCTGCTTCCTTGTGTTGCATGCCTACTGCAATTGGGAGAGCATGGTCATCACTCACAAGCATGTAGGAAGCCTTTAAAAAACTAGATGCCCCCCCAAACAAAATATATTTATAGCTTATTTTATTCATTGATGTTAATCAAAAGCTTACTCAGTGAACAAAGAGTTGTCATAACTGTGTGTCTCCCTTCTCATGGTTGTCCCTTCTGCATCCGGCTAATTCCCCCATTCTCCTCTTCTCACCTTCTCCCCTCGCCTTCTTCACACCATGGGTGTCCACAATCCCTCCTCGTATTTAAAAATGCATAGAGCCTCATTTTTCCTTTCGCTTTTTTTTAACTGCCTTAGTTCTCTGCACTTCCATGGCTTACCCCTCCCTCTTCCTCCCTTCCCCCCTCCATGCAGCAGGCAATACTTAAAGCTGTGAAGCCACTAGCCAAGCCTTGCTCCCCATGGCAAATACACACACTCACACCTGCTAGTATATTTTTGATATCATGGTCTGTGAAAATTCTTACGTGAAAAAAACTGTTCTATAGGCTACAACAAGTATAGCTTTATTTTATATGGCATAATGTCTACTTTTCATATTCAGGAGGGGAGCCTTTGATGCATGTCATTATGGGTCATCATTATTGATTCTTTAGAACAAAGCTGCATGTGCAAAGGAAATTGTTGGCTTAGCTGATGACTTGGTAAGGTTATCTTGTAAAATGTCATTAATAATACAGCCACATCACATTTTCCTCTTACAGGCTCATTTTTATTCATAGAATGTAGGATGTAGTCTCTAAAATTGGATGTTAATTAACTGACAGAAGCATTCAAGGTGATCAGTAGCAATTTTTCAATTTTAATGTGTGAAAATAGATGTTTAGAAGGGACTATTGTGTTATAAATTGAATTCTCTACCTTAAATGCAGCATTCATTGGTATTGGTATTATTATTATTATTATTACTAAGTTTTTTTTCCATTATTATCATCATTAGTATCATTATTTGTTATCATTATTATTTAATTCTTCTGTTCGCAATATTATTTTGAGAACTCCATGAACTCGCTCTATTGACTTGAATATAACGAGATCTTGATATCAAGGTGAGCGCGTGTGGTTCATTAGCCGTTTAGTCTGTCAGTTATGTAATTGATTTAACGACTGCTGACATTTCCGCCTCAGGTGATAGTTTAATTAATGAACACCTGCTATTCATGCCTAGGGCGAAGCTTAGCGGTAGTGGGACTTCCATCTGCACCTGCCGAAATGAGCTATTCAACCATTCATTAATCGTAGTGTCTGTCTATCTGTCTATCTATCTCTGACTAAAACCATCAATCTGTCCGTCTGTTTGTCCATTCGTCATATTGCATGAACTGAACCTAAAACACAATGTAGGTATGCAAAAGTGGTGACATTGGTGGTGGTGGTGCCGGCATGTGGGGTCGGGGGAGTGATAGGCCAGTTAGTCTTCTTGCTCCATCCGGTTCCGTTCTTGATAGAGCTTTTATATGTATGTGTTTTTCTTTTATCCATCCTTGCTAACATGTGAGTGTCTCTCGGCTATGGTTTTGCTCCTTTTCCTATCGCTGTTTTGATACTACTACTACTACCACTGCTATTACTACTACCACTGCTATTACTACTACTACTACTACTACTACTACAACTACTAGATAATTAATTGATATCTAATGACCGCAGTACCAGTAATAAAAGAACAACGATTATAATATGAAAAGGAATTCGATATTACCATTCCTAACGCCCTCTTTCTCTCTCTCTCCCCTCCATCTCAGCTCGGCCATGGACGCCAAAACAAACACCAAGGCAGCCATCAAGAAGCTCGCGAGGCCCTTCCAGACCCACATCCACGCCAAGAGAACCTACAGGGAACTGAGGATGCTTAAACACATGGACCACGAGAATGTAAGTAGTGGTGGTGGTGAGGGTGGTCGTGGTGGTTAGATGTAGTGGTAGTGGTGGTTGGTTGGGGTAGAATAGTATAGGAGCAGTAGTAGTAGTAGGCAGTGGTCTCGTGTGTGTGTGTGTGTGTGTGAGTGAAAGTGGGAGGGTAGGTGGAGTGTAGATAGTGTTTATTCTTTTTTCCTCCGCTTGTTTTATCTGTGTGAGAAGTGATTGATCGTGTAGTACTTACATAATACTAAACTGTGTGTTTGTGTGTGTGTCTGTGTGTGCTGATCTACCATATATTTATCACTCCACTTATCTGTTTGTCTCTTTTTAAAACTATTTCGCTGTATCTTATCTATGCCTCTCCGGTCTGCCTTTGCCGTACCTGTCCTTGAAAATGAAAAAACGTATGGAGATGTAGTTTAGCCATGTTAAGAATTCTGACGCAATAAGCAGGCCTTAATTTTCCATCAGAGAGAGAGAGAGAGAGAGAGAGAGAGAGAGAGAGAGAGAGAGAGAGGCCCACAAAAGCGCAGTAGTACACACACACACACACACACACACACACCAATACTGACAATAAACACACATCACTGCTGCTCCCCTTCCCTCCAACTACGTGTATCCCAATCCATTCAAGAGCTAGTATATAAATAGAACGCCCCAGCCCCTTTAAATCCATACATAGATTCATACTCGCCTCACCAGACAGAAACACCACATACACACACCATCTTTCCTCTTCATCCGCCTCCTCCTCCTCCTCCTCCTATTATCATTTCTAGTACACAGGGAGGGACGTTCATGCCCTCCACACAGCGAGTCTCTTATCTGATAGCAGGCGTGGTAGTGGCTGGTTTAGGTTAGAGGAGGGATTGGTGGTAAGGCCAAGGGAGTAAGGGCAAGGTGCTTTTATTAGTATGTTCAGCGCTGCATGGAATTTACAGCATGGTGCGAGGATGTTGATAGTAGATCCCTGTTGTTGTTGTTATTGTGTGTTGATTTGTATTGGGTGCAGTTGAGAGAGAGAGAGAGCAGCCAATGAAGAGCTATTTGTAGCTTCGTGTGACACGTTGCTGATCGGACCTTGCTTTGCCTGTATGCCTGCTCTCTCTCTCTCTCTCTCTCTCTCTCTCTCTCTCTCTCTCTCTCTCTCTCTCTCTCTCTCTCTCTCTCGGATGTCTATATTTAATTTTCTGTGTGTGTGTGTGTGTGTGTAGACCAGGTATACATTTAAGCATTATCACAGAGGCAGATTAACAAATGTGACTTTATAACACACACACACACACACACACACACACACACACACACACACACACACACACACACACACACACACACACACACACGAACTTCCCGTCTTTTCTTTTCCTCTTTACTCCATCCTTTCATCCAACGTATCTTTTTTTTTTTTTTCTTTTTTTTTTTTTTTCTCTCCACGCGTGTCATCAAGGGAAGACTAAGTGGCACATTAGGCGCCATTATGCCACAACCTCCACTTTACCTATCCTCGTAATTACCGCCGCAGCCTAGACTCGTTCAGATAATGAGGAGATGGTCAAGTCGAAGGTTTGTCTCTATCTGCCTGAAGTCGAGGGTTTGCTTGCGTGATGGGGGGGGGAGGTTGGTATTAACACATCTGTTTTTTTTCCGTGGTAGTTTTTCCTCATTCAGTATCCTCGTAATATATATATATATAAAAAAAAATCTACCATTAGTTTGAGATTAGAAGAACAGTCGTGTGTGTGTGTGTGTGTGTGTGTGTGTGTGTGTGTGTGTTTTCCCCTTGACCCAGAAGAGCAGACGTGACCTGGAAAATATCCATGCCACACTTTTTTATCCGTTTCATTACACGGAAGACCTTGGGTAATCAACGTGTAATTAGGGCAGTTAATGACGCTCCGTGGTTTGGTTATATTTTTTGGAGCTTTCCCTTTCATGTTTTTTTTTCCCTTTTTTTTCAAGCAGGTAATGCAGGGAAGTTTAGAACAGGTCCGAAAATAACAAACATTTGGCAAGAAAGCTTTAAAATATGTGGTTCTATTCGTAATTTCTTCGGTGAACATTGAACGGCTCACCTCAAGATATAAACAACTATGAATACATGTTAAAAAAGGCTTACAAATCAGATGTTGGTAATAAATATAAATTAATAAAGAAAATACATAAGTGAATCATTAAGTTTACATGTTTACCGCCAGCTTTGAACTGTCTGTATTTCAAAGGCTCTTGCACGCGCTCATTAATAGTAAATAAATAAAAAGTTCTTTAGGTGAATGTTAATATATATTTTTCTTATTTTCTTCGGTTACCACCTGTCTACTTGTTGGTGTTGGCTCGTGCGCGAAAGCTATGAGATGAAAGGCTGGTGGTGATGGTGGAGGTGGTGATGGTGGAGGTGGTGATAGTGGAGGTGGTACGGTGGTGCTACGTCAGTGTGTACCGGATTCAAGGCACCGTGACGGCCAACTCGCGGGTGTGTGGTGAGTGTGGTTGGCAAGGTGGCTGGGTGCGTGGGTGAGGATGAGTGGATAAGGCTGTAGGCTGATTTCGACTAACTTTAAGATCCTAAGTTGTCTCATTCGCTCATAATACCCCCAAAATGTTTACACTTCTCAGGTTTGATATTTGAAAGGTCGCCCTCTCGGAAATTTCTGATAGTCATTTTTTGGGGGGTGTTTTTAGGGGGTCGTGTAGTCGGAGAGGGCTGAAATCATTATGGTATCAAATCCTATTACTTAACTCTTCCCATGTCAAAATTAATGATCGTAAATCCTATGAGTCGTCCACAGACACCAAAGAGGATGAAAGACCTCAGGTGTTACCGGAAAAAAAAAATAAAGTTGAATTAGTTAGTCTGACTGGATAGGAGAATTTGTGGATGGGGATGAATGGGCTGGGCTTGGTGCGGGTGGATGTGTATATGGATTAGAGATGGTTGGAAGGAAGGGGTGGGCTGTGAATGAGTGGGGTTAAGTTGGGTAGGGGAATGGTTGGGGGTGGGACTGAGAATAGGTGTGGTTGGGAATGGTATCGATGGATGTAAGGTGAATGGGTACTATGTTTGGGATTAGTATGGGTGAGTAGGTATGTGGGTGGGGTGTCGGGTCAGTGGGTGTGGCTGAGACCAATATGGGTGAGTAATTTTCATGGAACGGGTGGGATGAGCGATGAGATGGGAGAGCGGGGGTTGGGGGGGAGGGAAGGGCGCAGTCCTCAAGAGTTTCAAGAATCACTCCATCAAATTAAGAGGTTGTAGATTCTTATACTATTTCTCCTTCACTTATTCTAAAGTCTAAACAATAGGAGTAACTGATAAAATAAAAAAGGAGGATGGAGGCTATGACCGAGTGCCCTTTTCTTATATACGTTTCAGGGTTGGTGTTAGGATGTTGCTCTTCTCCCCCCCATCCTCCTCCCCTCCCCATGAGACATCCTTTTGCGACAGACACAAAAAAACAAAGATACAGGATGAGTTTATTATCAAAGGACGATGTGTGAATGACGTGCATATACGAGTACTAATCAAGTATTATTTTTGACCATACGTTTACGGAATTTCGTTGTGTGTGTGTGTGTGTGTATGTGTGTGTGTGTGTGTGTGTGTGTGTGTGTGTGTGTGTGTGTGTGTGTGTGTGTGTGTGTGTGTGTGTACTAGTTAATGAAGCTCCTCTCGAAATGCTCCTCAAACTTTATTAAATATCTTAGTTTTATGTTAGTATGTTTTTCTTTGAGTTTATCGACGTTTTTCCTCTAATTTTTGTTATCGCCCATCCTCTCGGAGCGCAAGAGGGCGATAGTGTTTTTTTCCTTATCCTTTTGTCTGTTTTTTCCTTATAACCAAAATATCTTGAACGAAAGAAAAATAAATAACGGATGAACATATTGCCACTAACTTCATATAAAGCATACTCAGGGAAATATCTGTTGCTAAATTATATTATTATTACGATTTTTTCATCATTATAATTTTTCTCCTCTGTAATCATCTTTTTTTTTGCTTTTCATTTATCAGTCTTCTTTCTTATCATCATGCAGACATTCACGTTGGCGTAGTATCCTCACCTCCTCCTCCTCCTCCTCCTCCTCCTCTTCCTTCTCCTCCTCCAGGACAGAATAGCTTTAGATACCGAGGTTAAGCCGAGGGTCACGACTCTGCGGAGGCATCCATCAGCGTGTGACGAGGCCTCCTGCTCCTCCTCCTCCTCCTCCTCCTCCTCCTGAAGAGAAGCCCCGCATTGACTGTGTGTGGGGGTCCCTGGGGAAGATAAGATGATTATCCTCCGCCACCACCACCACCGCCGCTATTGCCACTACCACAACATAACAATAACTACTACTACTACTACTATCCCTACCACCACCAGTACTGTTACCATCACTTCACCGTCAAGCCCCTACCATCATTTTTACACTCACATCGCCACCATCACTAGGTCACCTCCATTAACATGACACTACCAACACCACCATCAGACAGACACTCTCTTCCCTCAATCAGTGTCAGTCATACAGTCGGTCGCTAACCCTTAGGGGAATTAAATCGTGAGGTGCTGCTTTTCTACTACTACTACTACTACTACTACTACTACTACTACTACTACTACTAAGATTATGTCACAGGGGAGGCGTATTCCTGAAATTTATAGTCCATTCGAGGCTTTTATGTATAGGGGTGGTACTGTACGGAGGTTACATTTAGGGCTTTTGATAATGGTAATGGTGGTGGTGGTGGGGGTGAGGGTGCTTTTGTTGTTGTTGCGGTTCCTGTTGTGGGTCGCGGTGGTGAATGAGCGCGGTGGTATCGTATCATCGCGGTGGTGGTGGTGAAGGAGGAGGTAGTGGTGGAGGTGGAGGGCGTGGGTGAGCAGGTCTTTTTCCGCCCACCATCACCACCGTCTTCCAAGGCTACACACACACACACACACACACACACACACACACACACACACAGCCATTTATTCTTCTGCCAAGACGCATTGGCTACATTTTACCAGTTACGCAATGTATTCCAACACACACACACACACACACACACACACTCTCTCTCTCTCTCTCTCTCTCTCTCTCTCTCTCTCTCTCTCTCTCTCTCTCTGTAAACAAATTGAAAAAAATGTCAAACGCACTGCCAAACGTTCTGTGATTGGTTGCTCGCTACACAGGTGAACGAACGTTGCCAACAAGCGTTTTCCTTCCCTATTTTCCTATTGGTGGATGTGCCCGTGACGTCAAATGGATCATTCTTCGTGATGTTGGTGATTTAGTGGTAATGTGAGTGGTGGTGGTAGTAGTAGTAGTAGTGGTGGTAGTAGTAGTAGTAGTAGTGGTAGTGGTAATTTGTTTTAATTTGTCACTGTTTTGTTATTTGCGTTTTTTTCTTGCTTTCTTTTTACCTAATCTTTTGACAGGTGACGTAGACATGTGTTAAAAGTTTTTCTATTAAGGAATATCTATGTATTTTTTATTTTTGTTGTTGTTCTTGTCGTTGTTCACACACACACACACACACACACACACACACACACAGGCCAGGCTAATGGTTTGTGTGGCTCGCCGTGGCCTCCATATTTTAGACATAATTGTAAATGAAAACTAATGATTACGCAGACCCCAAGCGATACTCTCTCTCTCTCTCTCTCTCTCTCTCTCTCTCTCTCTCTCTCTCTCTCTCTCTCAGTTTGCACAGCATTTTTTTCTTCATTTTCTTCCTTTTTTTCAGATCATCGGGTTACTGGATGTCTTCACGCCCTCCACCACCTTCAAAGACTTCCAGGACGTGTGAGTATACTGTCGAAGTGTTGTTTACAGTGACTCGGGTCGATGTTTGGCTCCTAACAAGACACTTATGCTTCTCTAATGGTGGGCTCGACTGCAGGTTGGTTGGTGGGGAGGGATATATGAAGACCTTACGATATGTGTGTTGTGTAAGGTTGGAAGTATCTAGAGTCCAGCGTTGCCAAATTATCGTACTCATCGCATTGCATTTTCGTAATTTCTGACCGATAACTATAGCAGAAAACACTAAAAACATCAATAAATAACAGTTATAACGCTAACTTAAATTTTCTATCTTTATTTGTGTAGTTACGACAGTCTTGGAGCCTAAATATGATAAATGCAATGTTCAGAGTACGACAATCTGGCAGCGCTAATCTACGTAGACGTCTCTTAACTTAGGCTTATCTTTTGTCGGAACTTCTCATGTCCTTGTTTTCTGCATGAGAACTAAAGACCTTATCTAATGCATGGGCTTAACTGGTTTGCATTGGGGAATTTATGAGGGACTCGTTTGATCCATGTGTATTGTATAAGAAGGGAGAATCTAGACATGTCTCTAACTTAAGCGCACCATCTTCAGGCAAAACTCACCGTATCCTCTTTATTGCGTGTAATGGAGTAGTGTTTTGCGGGCGTCTTCTTTTGGTGTGGCCTTGAAGTGCCTCCATTACTTTAATTAAGAAAAGATATCGTGGTAGTGTGAAAGGATCAACTATGCGTGTGTTGTGAATGGCTGTGGTAGATACACATAGTTGGTAAGAATGCTGGTAAATAATAAATAATACATGGTAAGTAGTTTTATAGGATGATTGCTCTGGATATTCACAGTGGCAATGATCTTACTACTTGTTTTCCTACTCTTGTGACAGGTAACGTAGACATGTGGGAAAGTTTTTTGTCTTTTGTTTTACTTTTGTGTCATCCTTTTTCTTTATTTTTTTTCCGTCTTTTTCCCTTTCCGTCTTGTGTTTGATTTGTCTTTCTTTTGTCTTCATTTTCATACACACGTACTCGTATTTCTAGAAGTGAAAGTATTGGTCACTGGTAGACATGGTAGGACAAGAAATCGCTTAGTGGGAGTACTGATGGCAGACACGTAAATGGGTATGCGTAATGGGAATGTATATGATAGACGAATATAGGAGTAGTAATAGTGGAAACATTGGTGATTGGTAGACATGGTAGGACAGGAAGGAATACGCTTAAGCAGAACAGGAATAGTATTTGTTAACTTATTTCCGTTTTTCTTTTTCTTTTTTTTTTTCTTTTTTTTTTCCTAATCTTGTGGCAGGTGACGTTGACATGTGGGAAAGTTTTTTTGTCTTCTTTTGTTTGATTTTTCTGTCATCCTTTTTCTTAGTTTTTTTCTGTCTGTTTTCTTTCCCGTTCTGTCTTTTATTATATTTGTCTTTCTTTTTGTCTTCAAGAGGAATGTATCAAGACACCTCTCCTCCCGAAATTGACCTCTCTTTTGGCCGCTCATTATTTTTGTCTTTGTGGGAACAGCGATTAGCGGGCTTTTTTTTTTTTTTTTTTTTTTTTACCGTTTCTTTAGCTGTAAAAAAAAAATCTTCCTGTTCCGTCTTTTTCATTCCTTTTCTGGTAGTTTTAAGGTAGACAAACATACAGTATAGATTGGAATGGCGGAGTCTTGAACAGCCCCTTCCTTGCCTGCTGTTCTTATCGTCTTCTCGGTTGTGAGTGTGGGTGTAAAGGTCCCACGGTGATTACTTACCTGGGCGGATACCTGGCGTGGGCTCCCGTTCCCTCCCTTTGTTATTCTTTTTCCGGAGGTGGAGGAAGAGAAATGGGCGAAGGGTTGCAGGTGTTGTTGGTTCTGGCATTGTTTTGTTTTGTTATCCCTGCTGAGGCCCTGAGGCGTTCATTGTAGTGTTATTGTTATTTTTTAAAGGGAAGGTGAAGTTTAGTTTGTTGATTCGTTGTTTTCTTTTTTTCTTTTCCTTTTTTTTCGTTTTCTTTTTTATCGTCTTTTCCTTCTTTTTTCTCTTTTTTGCTTTTTCTGTCTTCTATTTCCTTCTTTTTCTGCCTTTCAATCTTTTCTCTTTTCTTTCTCTTTCTTTTTTCTTTCCTTTTCTCTTTCTCTATTTTTTCTGTTGTCTTTTTCTTCCGTTGTCTGTCTTTTCTGTCTTATTTTTTGTCTTGTCTTTCTTATTTTCTTTCTCTTTGTTTTTTCTTTTTCTATCTTTCTCTTTGTGTTCATGCTCTTGCACGCTTTCCTCATCATTATAAGTGACCTGCAGTGTTGCCACCAGAAAGGATGGGAGAAAGAAAGCCCGCCGGGGATCATCATTTGTCAGACGGACGTGTTGAGTCAATTACGTGATTATTTGAAGCCAGACAGGTAGGGGGGAGCTGCAGGTGGTCGTGAATCGTACGGTGAACTGCAGCCTATTTTTAGATCAGGCTCACGCACACACACCCGGGTCATGGTGTTACAAGGGTAGGAAGAAGACTATATTACTGACTGTTACTTTATCTTTTGTGTAAAATATGAAACGATGGACAGTTCTTTAACGAATTCAAAGGCGAGAACGTGGTCTTTTTCTCTAGTTACTCCATGAATTAAAGCAAAGCCTGGTAATTTATTTAGTAATGTAAATATATTTGTTGTTGAATGTAATTACTGATGTCGGGGCTGACCAAGATAGGAAAATGAGAGAAACCTGTCTTAATCTCTTGTGGGCTTGATGAACCAATGTGGTGTCTCAGTTTCATGGGAAGAATAGAAATCTTAATGTCTTGTGGGTTTCAGGTACGATCGTCGGTTCTTATATTTCGCGGAGTTATGTATCGGTGGACTATACTGATTGCAACCTCAAAACTGATATTGCAGTGTGCCATGCTCTTGATATTGTGTCTGTATCGTTATTATCATTATTATTACTATTATTATATCACTGATTGTATACGTGTCTATTCATCATAACAAAAACATGACTAGCCGCAAGTTCGTATCAATGTGTGTGAGTGTGTGTGTGTGTTCCTTGCAGGCCCGCGCATGAATTCGTGCGTGGGTGTTGGTTTAGGGCCGCAGTGAGTGCTCTGATCATGATATTTCCTATTTATATATTACATGCAACTTTAAATACCTCACAGATCCCTCACGCATTAGGTGTTGAAACCGAATATTGCACCCACTGATAAAGATAACACGATATCACCAATTCCCAATATTTTTATCAATTATCCCTACTTTTGCATGTTAATCTTGTATTTTATCGCTCATCGCAGTATTATATATTTTATTTAATGTTCATTTTTTCTGAACTTTGGTATTTATCTCGCATCTTATCGTCGTTTACGTATGCGGGTTTTGTTTTTTGTTTTATGTTTTATTAAGTGGTGTCTTCCTCTGCCCGCTTTCACGTCATAAAGTGTTATATATGAGAGTCCCCCTTAGCCACCTCTCAGTCCTCATCCCGTTTTCTGAGGGTTCATTGACAGGTTGGAAAGTGGACGTACGATGGACGGACGGAC
>NC_066510.1:27887678-27890178 GCF_024679095.1 Eriocheir sinensis | reverse complement strand
TCCCCTTTTAATACTTCACCTTATTCTCCTTCTTTTTTTTCTTCTTTATCTTCATCTTCTTCCTCCTTTTTTTTTCTGTTATTAGTGTTATAAATTTTAATAATGCTGTCACCATGGCGTTTTCACAATCAATACCACTTAGCCAAATCACACATGATATAGCTTTACGACTTGGCAATTATATAAATAAGAAAATCCTCCCTTGTAATGAACTTCCCGTTTTCTACGATGTCTTGGGTGTCTTCGTGCGTGTGCTTTCCGGGTGGTTGGCATTCACGGTGGCATTTTGCGTCACTTCGGGCGGAGAGCTTGCGTCGCCCCCATCCTCGCAGCTCGGCTCATCCAGGGAGGACATGCGAGTGTGTGTCCGTCACGCTCACGCTCCTAGGGCGATGCGTGGCGCCACTAAGCTAAGCAGGATAAGGCTCGGAGGCCGACTTGTTGCGAGTGAGAGTCTCCCCCTCCTCTTAATGTTCCTGCTTATCTTTCTCTTCCTCCTCCTCTTTCTGTTTCTGCCTATCATCATCATCCTCCTCCTCCTCTTGCTCCTGTTTATCCTCCTCCTCTTCCTCCTCCACCCCCTCTTTTTGCTCCCATTCATCCGTCTTTCTCATCCTCCTCTTTCTGTTCCTGTTTATCCTTCTCAATCTGCTCCTGTTTCTGCCCCTGCTCCTGCTTTTCTTCCTCTTTCTGCTCCTGCTTCCCTTCTCATTCTCTTCATTCTGCTTTTCATCCTTCTCATCACCCTCTTCTTCACTCTCTTCCTCTTCGCATGTTTCTTTCCTTCTGTTGTATTCGCTTCTTCAACTCGCCTTATATTCCTTATTTTCCTCTTCTCTATACCTCTTCTCTTTTTATTCTTTGGTTTTAGTGTTGTTCTGCTGTTTCCCTCCTTGCTTTCTCCTCTTTTACTCTTCCTTCCATCGTGAGTCTCCGTTCTCAACACCTCGACTTTTTTTTTTTTTTTTCCCTTGTCACTCACTGAACTCGCTGCTCCTCCTCCTATTGGGACACACTCAATTTTACGTCTTAATTTCGTACCTACTTCGGTCTCCAAGCATACCGACAATGACATAGCATTTTCTCTCTCTCGCAGAGGTCACGTATAGTTGGGTATATTATAACACTCATGTCTCAATAGAGGACAAAACGCTAGTTATCTATGAGCAAAATAATACTAATGTCATTGGGGTTAGTCAGGGGTGATTGCGTCAGTGTTCGAACCCTGGTATGTGTGTTTGTTGGGTAACCCTTGGGAGATCTCCGCTGTTGGCCGTGGGTTGGGTGTGTATGGGTGCGTGGGCGGTGTGGTGGTGGTGGTGGCGGCCAGTGTTGCTGCGTACGAGGGCGACGGGTATGTAGGAGCTCTTTGTTTGTGTAGTTAAATATGATTATACTAAATACTGCGTGGGTGTTTTTGGATTCTCTAAAGCAATGAGTTTTTCTTGTTGATCGTGGTAGTAGTGACGGTAAATAACAGTTGTGGTTGTAGTAGCAGTAGTGGTAATGAAAATGATGATGATGATAAGAAGATGAAGAAGAGAAATAAGAGAAATAACTATAATAATACTTTCCCTTCTTTTCATTCTGGGGCGGGACAGACACAAACATGACACGCCCTTCCTGACCCATATGGCCTCCAACCTATTTATTTAGCTTGTCACTGCATGCTTTTCTAAAACTGGCAGATCATTTCAAGATAAATACAATTGCACTCCCCGTGAAGAGTATAAATAAGGATAACCTAAGTTTGAGGTAGTGAAAGACATTAAAGACAAGTGATAATGATACAACCACCATTATTTAGGGCATGGCATGGAATTAAAAAGAAAATCAGTAATG
The DNA here is from genome assembly GCF_024679095.1 of Eriocheir sinensis. Classification (NCBI taxonomy): domain Eukaryota; kingdom Metazoa; phylum Arthropoda; class Malacostraca; order Decapoda; family Varunidae; genus Eriocheir; species Eriocheir sinensis. The sequence continues at coordinate 27,888,336 of NC_066510.1, read as the reverse complement.
AAGAGATAAGAGTGAAAAAAAATCACTTAGGTTGCAAGCAAAAAAATTATTTTTAAAAATAAGTCATTGAAATAGTCACCCTACAGCTTGCACATTTTCCTTTTTTTTTTTCTCTTTTTTTCTTTTTACAGCAGAGGAAACAGCTCAAGGGGAAAAAAAAAGGAAAGAATAATGAAAAAAAAAAAGCTGACTATTCACCGCTCCTATAAAAAAGCGTTCAGAGGAGTCGCCGAAAGATAGGTCGATTTCGGAAGGAGAGGTGTCCCGATACCCTCCTCCTGAAAGACACATACACAATTGTTGTTTTTGTTTTTGCTGGCTAGGTCACAAACTGCCTTTCACTCCTAAAATATTCACGAGGAATCACTTGTTGACTGGCATAGGCACACTTTAATTTTGGCACTGGTTTGATTTTCTTACAGTTGATAGCCAATCATAATATACAAGAATGTCACTAATTATGAACCGCACCCTATTCCACGTATGTAGATGAATTATTGTAGAAACGTTGTAACAAGTAACTCTACCCACAGATATCTGGTGACGCCACTCATGGGTGCTGACCTCAACAACATAGTCAAGACCCAGAAGCTGACAGATGACCACGTGCAGTTCCTCATCTATCAGGTGTTGCGAGGCCTCAAGTACATCCACTCAG
>NC_066510.1:27817678-27882678 GCF_024679095.1 Eriocheir sinensis | reverse complement strand
GGAAGGATATATCAGGTGAGTAAAGTTTCTGGCTTCTTTTACCTCGTCTATAGTAGGTCTGCTGCTGTAGTCCTAGTAGTGTTTACTTACATGCTTGGGTCTCCCGTGCTGTGCTGCTGCTTCAGCTGAGTCCTCAGTAGTGAAATGTATTGATGCATCTTAAAATGTCCCTCTCAAACTTACAGTGTTTTATTACTTGTCGGCATGTGAATATTGCTCCTCTAAGGCTGCATGATGTATCAGATCTCTATCTTTTTACCTCTTTAAGCACTGCTTAGTTTTTGCTGCATCTTACTTGATGCCCCATAACATTTTTGGTTCTCTTATTTCATGCAGCTTTACTGAATCTCTTAAATTGAGTGGAATTATTTAATTTCATTCATATATTTATTAGTATAGGATTATAAATTTCATTTCTACTTTTCTGCCAGAGGTGTTTTGTCTGATTAATATTACTTCTCTTCTCATAAATAGATAAACAGCTGGGTTATGTGGATTTTGGGTGTTGATGTCACTTTAAAACTTTAATTTATTTGTATAAGACTAATACAGCCATGAGTAATTTTTTTTTGTAAAAAAATGTATGTTAGTTGATTTGAACATGCTTCATGTTGACTTAATCTCTGTGGCTCTGGGCTCTAACCTGCGTTGTAGCTGCCTTAACCCACCGTCCCAGATATTGACCAACTAACGCGCATCCTGGTGTTGGCTGGAACCCCAGATGAGGAAACCTTGGCTAAGATCACCAGCGATGAGGTAACACTGCCTGGCCAGTGTGTAGGGAATGCTGATAGTTGGGCCAAGAGTTGCAGCTGTTTTGTGAATCATGAGATATCCCATATATAGTATTTATGTAGAAATTTTATTACAAAGTGGCATGTAGATTACAAGTGTTCATAAAAGTAATGTTTAAGTACTACCATTTTCTATTAAACTATTTCTTTACAACTGGCAAATGATTATAAGATGACTTTACTTTTGTATTTCATATTTGACTAAGATTAACAAGGATGATGCAATTAATCCTCTCTTTTCATTCTCTTCTAAGGCTTTCTATATCACAGAAATAGCATACATGCTTTTTTTCCCAGTGTGATTATTATATTTAATGCTGTTTTATGATATTTCTGCTTTCTGCTTCTGCCTTTAAATTATATAAGATGGATATGAATGCTGTTAAAATTTAATATTCTGTTCCATACTCTCTTAATATTTCATGTTATTTTACTGCTTCTTTCAAGCTGTATATTCTAATGATTTCCATCTTAGTTCTTAAGTTTATATCTAAGGTTAAATATTTCTGACAAATCTACCACCAGTAATCTAGGGAGTAATGATGATCATGTTTCCAGGCACGTAATTATATCCGTTCACTGCCACACATGAGGAAGAAGGACTTCAGACAAGTGTTCAGAGGAGCCAATCCTCTCGGTGAGTTGTTCAATGCTATTCCATTGAGACATGCAGTAGAAATATGTCTAACAGATAAATACTCTGCTTTACTGTTGAATTTCTGTGTTTTATAGATGTTGCTTACATCTGTCTTTTATGACCATCCCCCTCAAGGAGGGAACAGGGCATTAGAGCTGTAGGTAGATTGATAGATATCAGTGAATAATTAAATGTCTTAAATAATTATTACCTTGATATGGTTGGCCTGCTTATGTGTCACAGTCTTTAATAAAAGAAACATTGGTGACTTAGTGTTGTGTCCCCTCAGCGGTGGACTTGCTGGAGAAGATGCTGGAGCTAGACAGTGAGAGGAGAATAACAGCTGTCCAGGCCCTTGCCCATCCCTACCTAGCACAGTATGCAGATCCCTCAGATGAGCCAGAAAGTGAGCCATATGACCAGAGCTTTGAGGACATGGAGCTCCCCACAGAAAAGTGGAAAGGTAATCATAATATGAAGAATAGAAGGGCCTTCATATTGTTCATGAAATTATTATTATTGAAATTATGTAACTCATACCCCCCTTTGGTTAATTTTGCAAATAGATTTAATGCTATAAAGCTAGCCATGTCATGTCAAAAGATTTGATGTATGTACATTCTAAACCATTATCTTGGTTTACAGAGCTGGTATATGAGGAAGTGATCAACTTCCAACCCAAGCCTACAGTTATTGCTGAGGAGGTAGAGAAGGCTCAGGCAGCTGGAAAATGAGTCCCTGTTTGGTTGTGACTTCCTTAGCTCCTCTCATGGAGCCCTCATGTTGCCATATAAGGTCCATTTCACACCGTGCCCCTGCAAGGCTCACCCAAAGCTTCTCAAGGCCTCAGGGTCACTGCTGGTGCCATCCTGTGGTTCCTATAAGGAGTGTGAGGTGTTGTGAGACAGGTGTAAGAGTGACTGAACTAGATGAATGAAGTATGAATGAATGTGTATCATGAAGGTTGCATGTGTTTATAGCATGGAAGGCAGTTATTCTTTTCTTTTAATCAGGGGAATTAACTTAATGAAATGTAGAATATGTAGGTAGCTGAAATTTACTTACTTTTCTCAATCTCTCGGTAGCAATAGTAGCAGGAGTTGTAGAAGTAGGAGTAGTAATAGTAGTAGTAATGGTGGTATAGTTGTAGTAGCAGTAGTTGATGTAAACAAAAAATAAACTTTCATATCAAAATGCTATGCACATATGAGTGTGGTATTTGCTAGTATTGAAATTTCCACATAAAAAATATGTATTTTATGTGATTCAATTGAACTGCCAAGTACTTACAAAGCTGTGCAAAAATACAGTTAATCAGTGATGCCAGTATTGTGCCTAACTTGCTGCCTTTAGGCCAGAATCACAATTTTGTTGCAGTCACACCAAACAAATAGTTGCCAACCACTGCCTTGTCCCATGCAGCACAGCTATGATTTTTTTTTTTTTTTTTTTTATGTAGACTAGGAATGGTTTTATGTAAGATTACTTATAAAGCTGTATCATACTCATTTTCACAGTTACTCCAAAAATATAATGGAGTATTTGTTATAAACTTTAGTAAGTCTGAGCTGAGACCATGCTCACCACCTGCTTGGCAAGGAGAGTTACATATACAGTGTAGTGCAATCTAGCAAGGCTAGTGACCAATCTGTGGGGACAGAAGAAGTAGTGGTGATTACACTGAAGCAGCAAAAAAGCCAATCACAATATTTCAGGCCAGGAACATAAGGGCCTTGCACATATTGCTATTCACAGCCCATGATACCGGTGTTCTTTACAACTGTGGCATTATTCTTTGGAAGGAAATACCGGTTTATAGCCTTATATGCCCACAAAACACACACACACACACACACACACACACACACACACACACACACACACACACACACACACACACACACACATGCACACACAAACACACACACACAAAAAAAAAAAAATCAATGTGCTGAGGACTACATACATTTCTGGGGGCTGTGTTTCTAGCTCTCTAGCCTGATAAAGAGTTTTTTACTTGAAGGGAGAAGTACTGTACTTTACAATAGCTTGGAATTTTATGATTGCCTTGAGAACTTAAGATAGAACTGTACATAAACTAACAAGGATCAGTTTAATTTGTTTATTAACTTAATAAATCATCATTAACATTGACTTAGGAATGTCTAACAACAGTTCTTGGTCAAAACTATGTATTATTCCAAAAGTTTATGATGAAAATAAAGTCTGATTTTTAAAATGGGTGCCATTTGAAGATTACTCACATTGTATTGCCACTGTAGTGGTATGGTATTTGTTTCATGCATAAGACAGTGGAATCTTTGTTTGCATTTATGTTATCATTTCAGTGAACAAGAATATGAGTTTGGTGAGCAACATTAAACAGACCAGAATTTGCAGTTAATAAATCTTGACTTACTGGTGTAAAATTCTGTTGTTCACGTCTGATGCAGTTAGGTCCACTGGTGCTCCTGAACATTCTCTGTTTTCCCTTCTATCAGCAATTGGATAGTAAATCAACAAAGCATTCCTCATATATTTTTATGTATTCCTGATGCATCTGTATTTGTGTATGCACACTGCCTTAGCATCAAATTGATGTCATTTAGAAATAATGGTAGAGTAATGCACATGAGTTATTTAGATCGCCATAACAAAGCAATGAATTGAAAGCCATAAAACTTTCTTTATGTAACATGGATATAAAACTTTATTTGTATTATCACAATCATTGTGTAATTCTTACAAATACAGGTGAGATATGAACATGAACCAATAGTCAGAGGTTGAGGATCTGAACAACAACGATGAGCTGTCTGTGATGATAATGGTAACAGAATGGAGCAGTGATAATGTGTAAAGAACATATTTCATGGCTAGTAAAGGTAAGACAATGAGCTATTGACTGGTAAATGTAGTCAAGAGTAACACACTGAGCCATGGTCACTGGCAGTATGGGAGAGGTTTTAATGGGAAAGGGCATATGAGAGGAAGATGAATGTGGTAAATGTGAAAGGATGACCTCAGGAAGAACACTTGTTTAAAATAAGTATTTTGTAAAGGATGCAATGGTGAGTTAGTGTGTGCAGCAGTGAGGGATGTGGACAGAAGATGGAGGATGATAAGACCCAAGCCTTGACCCCTTGAATCGTGAAAGGTCCCAAAAGATAAATACCCAAATAAATATCATGAGCAATATATAGGAAAAGGTAGTCACTATAACAATAAAGTTATACTACTAATGTCATTGGTAAAGAGATTTTAAGAGCATTTTTGTGATTGATTCATGTGAAAATGTAGATGTGTGATTGAATGTATGACTTGTATGTGTCCCTGAAGCCCCCAAACAATTGCCTTTTGACCTAGTTTATACTTGTGCACAATAACTGATATATAAAAAATATAAAAAATATGAACTTAAAACAGTTACTGCTATTCATTCATTAAAGTATAAAACAATGAAACAAGTTGTATACTAAAATACAAACCAATGTACCTCTCAGGGACCCACAGTGTTAGCATAGCCTATGAAGGCACAGATGAGGCAGGTATCCCCAAACACTCCAATGGCTCCAGAAAGCACTGAGGCAGAGAGGAACATAATCCCGAGGGCAAGACCAATGTACAGTGACCCATCCAAAGCCACCTCGACAAGCTTGGAGAACCATCCCAGGGTGTCATAAGGTATGGCTAAGGCTCCCTTATTGAACACATCATCGACAGTATATTTGCTATTACTTGTGTCCTCTATTTCATTTACTGAGGTATCTTCAAGGTGTAGTTCAGTCTCATAACTTTTCTCAGTAGATGAAATGGCTTCTCTCTTCTTTACCACATTTATAGTATTTTCTGCCATGCTTGTGTCTGCCTCAACAACCCTTGTGATGTTCTTTTTGGTTTGGTATTCATCTTGGTGACTGTCTTGGCTTCTAGGGCCAGCAGGGACCTGGTGGGTTGAAAGGGACAGTGAATTTATGGTCTTGTAGCTAATATTACACTATTTGTTCAGGTGTGGAAAGAGTCCTTTTATTCTTAAAATAGTTCTGATATTGCTTTTTCAGTGCTCTAGAAATTTAATGGAATGCATATCATTGTAGCTTTCAGAGAGATTTGATTTTGTTAACTAAGTGGCTTTAAGTGCATTTTTAATTCTGCAATAGACCCACAATTTCCCAGCTATCAATTTCCTAAATGTATTTCTTTTATCAAATTCTTGATAATTAAATTTCCACTATACCACAATTTTTCTGTGTGCCAACCATCATTCATGAGAGGTCTGCCAATTAGCTCACACATTTAGTAACATTTCTTTTGTTGTGCCTGTTCTGTGAGTGTGGAGCAGCAAGTTTTATATATCTTCTGAGCAATATCATGTTCTCTCATTTTCAGGGTCTTTTTAGTGATGCTATGTCACTATTTAGCTTTGGTTGCTGTATGGTTGAGGCCATTTTGTGTTGTTTGGGTGGAGGAGGCACTGAGCATTCAAACAATCATTCCCTTCTAGTTTGCCAAATCTAGGGTCCATTATTATTATTTTCTTTTAAGATATACAAATATCAAACCTGTTCCAGTCTTGCTATGTGATGCAGCTAAGTTTGTTTACAGGCATGCTGACCCCTTTGTGGGCACTCACCTTGCAATGAGGGTGGCAGGGAGGAGTCTGGTGGCTTGCTGTGTCACCTCTGTTGGCATGAAAATATTGAAAGTATTTGCCTGGCTTTAATACCCAAGAATCATGCTACTAGCTTGTGAACCCTCATTGTTTACTATTGTTATTGAAACGAAATCGCAATAATGATGTAAACTTGCATCATTATTATTATTATTATTATTATTATTATTATTATTATTATTATTATTATTATTATTATTATTATTATTATTATTATTATTATTATTATTATTACTAGTAGTAGTAGTAGTAGTAGTAGTAGTAGTATTGCTATTATGTATATTAGTAGTATTAGTATCATTATCATTATCATTATTATCATCATCATTATTACTGTTACTGAGAGCCCCACTAGTGCTTACCCTCCGCGCGGTGCCGGGTCGGCCTGGCGGGGCGGGGTCGGGGCTGCCGTTATCGGGGGCGCGGCGGCTCGTAGGGGCGTAACCTCTGCCTCTCCGCCGCTGAGGGTCACCACCAGGGTCAGCACTGGAATGAGTGACAGTTACAATCATCATCATTATATATTGCATGTTATCGTTATTCGGGTTTGGGACATTTCTCTCAGGGGTGGAGAGTGTCTTGTCTGGGAGAAAACATTTTAAGCATTTTGCGCATAAAAGTTTATTTTGAAGAAGAGCAGTTACAGGAAGTCGGTAACCTCATGAGCCACAATTGAAAACGTGAATATAATGTTATAATAATTTCGCAACACGGATGCAATTTGCCGCCCACAACAGGTTTGCAGTGCAAGGTGACTGGGTCAAGAGTAATGGGTACAAGAACCCCTTGTGTGAGGTGCGCGGGAAAGCTGCACACTTAAAAGTTACTGCTCACGAGTGGCCTGCATGCAATCCTGTCAAGTGATTACAATGCACTTCAAAAAGTATATGAGTGTTACGTATTCATATCGTAACTCACTCATACGATATTAATAAGGACCTCATGGAACTACAGTGACATGTCATAAACACCAGCAGATGAGCCAAAGAGTTCATGATCAGCGCTTTGAATGAAATGTGTGGCGTATGCTCTATATCAGCAATATGGAATTCACTATACAGTTCACACATTAATATTTCAAGTTCATAAAGAAACTGAGGACCGGGTGACAACGTTGCAGTGCCGGGGTCGTCATCGAGGGGTCGCGTTCATCGATTCTGATTTTCGAGCTGTCCTATAATCACGGTCAAGCTTTGTGGTCATAGTTGCCTTGTCTTTAAATTCGGCCGGGAATCTGTAGAAATCATTTTATATTGCGGGTGAAACACATGGCCCTGGATGTAGTAACTATCCAACACTGTCTGATTCGAGGGTCGGGTGGCCATGTGGAAGAGTGGTTGGTTTGTGTTCGCAAGTACTTGTTCATTACGGGCTCTTGGAGGGGGTAATGTTCCCTCGTGACCCTATGTAAGAGATACGTCACTTTTTGGAAATGATTATAATTGATTTATTTTTTACCCCATGAAATGAACGTTTCTTTCACGAAAAAAAAAAATCACGCAAATAGATGTCAACGGGTAAAGTTAGACACAGTACTCACCAAAGATTAGTTGAGTCATGTCTCAGTTTCGGGTTAATAGACAACAGACTCTTGAAACGATCACAGATCCCAAAGTCGGCTGTCTCAGTGGTTGCGGGAGGATCGCGGGGCTGCCTTCCTCTTCCAGTGCCGCTCACTAGCAGTCTGGCGTGAGTTGGTTCCCTCGCTGACACCGGAAGGCTGGCGGCTCTCCGTGATTGTTGCTTGCTCGTGATCCAGCCTGTGATTTGCGTACTGATCGTGAAGTTCACGAAGGCAAGAAGTAAGCCAACTGCGCATACTTCCAGTCCGTAATGATAGCTATAAGACGCGTACTATACAGTCGGAAGTAAACTATTTTCATTTTGCAACCGTAGTTCCGTGATTGTGTTTTCGAATAGAGAATAAAAGGTTAGTCTGTAGGTCGCTTCGTAGCGCATTTGAGGTATCATTCTCTTATCATTCTTTTGATAACAACAGCAGAATGTACTTGGTTTGTATAATCAATGTTTGATAAAAAAAAATGGGTTACTGATAGCAGGAAGTCTTTAAATTAGTGTCTCTTTAGACTTGAGCGTTTGATAAGATGGTAAAAGATAAGACGACAGTTCTTTTTCAAATTGTTGGGAGTGCGTGTCTGAGTTGTTGAAAGTGTCGCTCGTCCACAGAATATTCAGCGAAGCTCGTTCCGTGTCACAAAAATTAATTAAGCGTAGAAATAATTATGTGCCCCTCTTAAAATACGGGACCTCAACCCTGTACACCTTTACCCCGTTCTCTTCGGTGTTCGTAATCCTAAGCATGTCTCATCATAAGGACAATATACTTTACGGCTGTCGACATACGTATAACGTGATCTTAATTTATTGGGCGTCATTACCCTACATATCACTTTTAAAAAAATCGACACGAGCAAGTCAGCTGATCCCTCTCTTCCTTCTTATTAAGAAGTCTGTAGCGCATCAAATGTCCGTAATAATTAATGGGCGCACAGCAGTTTTTAAAGGGGCTAGAAGAGGGGAAGATCGAGGAACCTTTCATCCATATAAGTAGGGCACACATCGGTCTGGATCAAGGAGGCGAGCCATGTTTAGATTATTCAGGGCACCAAGCTTTTCGGAGGGAGTAGGAGGAAGGAGAAGGGAGGAGGTATAGGAATCCTTCATCAATATTACGTATCCATCGATCTGGAAAGAAGCGGCGCGGCATGTTTATGGTATCAAGCGTCTTAAGCCCTTTAAGAGCGTATTAGAGGAAAGGGGAGCTAGGGGAAACCCTCATCAGTGTTTGCATACATCGATTTGGGAATATGATCAGCGAGGCATGTTTCGGCTATCGACTTTCGTGGCCTATATTCCTTTGGTTTATCGGGGCTTTCCAAGACGACGCATACCATACCGGACATCCTGGAGGCGGTGCGACAAAGAACGACCCACGACCCCTCGATCTCCCGCTCCCCTCCGGCGCGACACCGTGCTTTTAGCTGACCCACTGACGGGCTGACGGACTGATTTGGTGGATATGCTCGTTTCCTCCTTCACATGAAAAGAAAAGTAGCACTGGTATTGTGTTCTTATTCTAGCAGCAGCAGCAATAGACGTAGTTTCTACATTAGTTTACTGTGCCGTGATATAAACTAATCTACTCCTATTTATACCGTTACCTCCAGAAACGGCAACAGCACAAAAAAATGGAGAAGGGAGAAAGAAATAATTGAGGGAGGAAGGGAATATAGGGAGCTCGCTGACAGAATATATGAATGAGCGGTGACTGGGTGGCTGGCTCGGTGGCAAGTGGCGGGCTGGCTGGGTGGCTGTGGTGCTCCAGGGCTCGGTGATATGGGTCAGAGATGCGCTGTGGGCTGTTCTTAGAGCACCGTCAAGGGTTCACCGAGGCCCATTGTAACAGGCAGCTGGCAGGTAGCAATCAACATGGCAGCGAGGGGGCGACGCCAGCCATACCACCTGGATTAACTCTCTCTCTCTCTCTCTCTCTCTCTCTCTCTCTCTCTCTCTCTCTCTCTCTCTCTCTCTCTCTCTCTCTCTCTCTCTCTCTCTCTCTCTCTCTCTCTCTATCTATCTATCTATCTATCTATCAATCTATCTCAAACACACACAAACAAAAACTTTTCTCAGGGAATACATACAAAATATAAGAACAAATAGTTTATTAAAGTAACAGTGATACGAACAATTGAAAATCTTGACATAGAAACCGAAGAGTAATGTACACAATAGCTCTTTTTTTTCCATCTTCTGACGTAACAGTAATGACATATATGCAAGAGAGAGCATACAGTAAAGGTGTAGTATAGTATTTGGCGTTGTATGGAAGAATGTAGGGACAGCGAAGGTTCATTCAGGTGAGGTATACATGGTGACAGGTTCTTTGTGTCGGGGTTTCTTCAGAATAATAATGTCATGAGTCAGAGGTTAATTAATTCTCTCTCTCTCTCTCTCTCTCTCTCTCTCTCTCTCTCTCTCTCTCTCTCTCTCTCTCTCTCTCTCTCTCTCTCTCTCTCTCTCTCACACACACACGTCTGTCTGTCTCTCTATCTTTATATCTCTCACTCAATTTACTTTTCCTGTCCATTATGTTGTAGGGACAAAAGGATATGCATAATAGGTTAATGTTGCGGTGGTGGTTTATGTACAAATAATTATAATGCCCTTCATAGCTCACTTGATGATTACAAAGCTTTCGCTCACACACATACAAACGGGCGCGGTAGGTTGCAAGAGGTATAAAATTGTGATTCGGAGTCAATTCACACACACACACACACACACTGATCGGCGGGCACATGTTGAAATACTGCTTGTTGTACACGTATTTGGTGTAGGCACGGTGTAGGTGGGATGGGTAAGCTGGTAGAAGAAAAAAAGCGACAATCAACAACAGGTTTCTTTACATAAATAAATGTATATGTTGGACGATAGGGTAAAATGACGCCATCAGAACAAATAAACATAAGGAAAGTGTGAGGACATAATAATGATAATTAAAAACATTTAACGAAGTGGTGATGGGAGGAAGAAGCAAAATGAGGAGGAAATTCGTAAATGAAGTGTAGATCTATCGCCATAAAGTAACGATGGTGTGAAATGAATATAATTAAAGTAAATAACGAATAATATGAATAACAATAATGAATTAGGGTAAAAAAATGTGGAGGAAGATTTAACGACTTGACAATAATCAGGCGAACACTGATCAGAACTCTTAATAATAATTATACAATGAACTTTGATTAAACGCTTTGACTGTATAATGAAAAGGAATAGTGGTCATATTTTTTAGACTCCTGAAACTCCTACGGAAAAGTTAAACTGTTAGAAATAATGCGAAATAGTGGAATAGCTTTGCACTCCGCAGTGAAAATTACATAGTTGTGGTAATGCTTTCGGTTAGTACTCAATAATTATATAAACATCATACAAAAATAAACGGCCATATAAGGAGGCAATCATAATATTAGATAAAGTATGATAACATAACTTTACTACTACTACTACTACTACTACTACTACTACTACCAATAATAATCCAAATAATAGTGATAACATTGACAATAATAATACAGAGGGAGAGACTAGTTAGATCACAGAACTGGGTGTTGACATGCAAGTTCGAGCGAGGCTGGGCCGAAGTCACAATCGGGACCGAAGTATCACAGACGGTTGGGCGGGGCGAGAGGGAGCGGCAGGGCGGCGTAGGGGACGGGAAGGGGGACGGGGGAACGGCAGCAGGATTAAGGGGGGATGGTGGGAAAATGGGAGGGCAAGGGACGTAGCGCTCATAATAAAGTGAAAGTTGATAAAGTTGAGGGAAATGAACTGAATGATATTGTTTGTTATTATTACTATTATTATTATTATTATTATTATTATTATTATTATTATTATTATTATTATTATTATTATTATTATTATTATTATTATTATTATTATTATTTGATCATGTTTTATTTCCCTCAGTCAATGTCAAGTTTCTTCTTTATATATGTATCAAAGAAGGAAGGATATTTGTTTACATTACATTATTTTCTTTACAAGTAGGGACTCACATCATAAAATATTGTTTTCATTAGATACCTGGGAAGACGAGTCGACGTTATAGATACTTCGTGGGTGAATTCATTTATGCACGAGAGCAAACTTTGGTTCTTTCCTTTATTCCGTAAGACGCCTTTTCACCCCTCACAAGAATATCCCTTTTTTTTCGTGTCTTTGAAATTTGTGTTTGTTGTAATTTATGCATACTTCAGACACGGTCTCTCTGTTTCTTGTACTGTGCCTCTTTAACCAAACACATAGTCGTCCATAATTGATTTCTCTCTCTCTCTCTCTCTCTCTCTCTCTCTCTCTCTCTCTCTCTCTCTCTCTCTCTCTCTCTCTCTCTCTCTCTCTCTCTCTCTCTCTCGTTTTCCCTTTGCAATTTCACGTCAATCTTCCTTCAGAGAACATTTCATTGTTAAACACTTCCCCGTATAAGGTTTCCGCTTCCTCACAAACACACCACCATCACCACCGCTGCCGCCGCTCCTGCCGTAGTTCCCCGTCAGGAGGCACGTGGCGGGGATGGCTCCCTGCGGTAATTAATTGGTCGTTCGTTATACGGCGAGGCAGGCACTGATTGGATCCCATTGAGGAGTATGATGGCTGGATCCGTCTGATTAATGGTGAGCCAATAGCGTTTAGTTTGATTAAGGAGTGTACATGTAACAGCATCCGTGACCTCTTGATCTCAGGGTTAGGAATCAGCAGAAGCAGCAGTATTGTTTGGACTTGGGAGGGATGCCGGTTAATTCCTTTTGGGGGCCGTTGCAAATCCATTTTCTTTGTATATGGGATTGTAAGTAGGTATTGTTTTTTCTTCTGTTGTTATGAATTATAAATTTCATATCAAGAAAAATAATCCGCTGATATGATTTCGGAATCTGTTGTACACTATTCTATAATCCAAGGAGTTTACTGTCAGAAAGCTGCGAGCGTTGTCAGATGAGGGCGAGAGAGCGGCTGGTAGTCTGCGGGAGTCAGGCGCCTGTTTATGGCGGAGGTGGCTAGTTAGGTGTCCAAGGACTGCCCCTCGGTTGGGTTCTGGGAGGCGGAGGAGAGAAGGGTTGGGGAAGAGAGCAGCGTGTAGAGTACAAGGGCGGTGAGTGCGGCCAGCAGTATCGCCAACAACACCAGCAGCTTAGTCGTAAATCCGCGAAACTCCTCCTCTTGCCTCGCCTTCCGCTCCTCCACCACCGCCCGCGACTCCTGTGGAAGGACACGCCTTGCGTTAACGCTAAGGCCATATACAGAGAGAAAGAGAGAGAGAGAGAGAGAGAGAGAGAGAGAGAGAGAGAGAGAGAGAGAGAGAGAGAGAGAGTATACATATGCTTCCCTTTCATTCCTCCGTGCCATGCTCACCCTCCTGATGGTAGGGATGTTGTGATCCTCGCCCGGCAGGTGTCCTCCCCTGCATGTCGGGTGTTCGCATGGGCGGGGCGCTTGGAGCTGCTGTAGAAGGTTTGCCCAGCGGTCGGTGGGGGGCGGTTGGGGGCGGTTCCTGGCGGCCGCCGCCTTCGCCGCCTCCCGCCATGCCAGGCCCCTCCGCCGCACCAGACGCATGGCGCCTCACACCTGCGGCGCGCGAGGCCGTGACATCATGGGCCGTATTATAAGTCGAATCCGAGAAGTTTCGGGTCCCTTTAAAGGTCGGTTTAGGGGCCGTATTACAAGTCGAATCCGAGAAGTTTCGGGTCCCTACAGAGTTATTCATCCCGAACTCTGTAGGGACCCGATACTTCTCGGTTTGGACTTGTAATACGAGGCCCCATGACAAACAGATTTATGGCGGCAGTTTTCGTGATGTATGCGTGCGAAAGAGAATATTGGCGCATATATATATATATATATATATATATATATATATATATATATATATATATATATATATATATATATATATATATATATATATATATATATATATATATATATATATATATATATATATATATATATATATATATATATATATATATATATATATATATATATATATATATATATATATATATATATATGGAACTCTGAAAACATGTGCGCGCCAGCAGCTTAAAAAGACCTGATTCCTTTACAGTCTCCCAGCGGTCAGTGTTTTCACACACCCAATCAAACAAAAATCTCGGCGTGTTCACTCAAATTATTAAAATGCCACTATTTTTTTAATTCGTATCGAAAACTTGCGTCAGTCGGCAATATTCGAGCGTCGCACCTCCAACAGGTGTCAATCAATCAGTGTCCTTATCTGTGGAGTGGATCCGGCGCCCTCGTCCCCTCAACCCCACCACCCTGCCCCGCTGTCGCCCCGCCGCCCTGGTGACAGGTAGACAGATACTTTTTAGATAGTTTACTATTCTTGGAAAAGTTTTACCTAAAGTAGAACTTCACCAAAGATGTCTAATAAAAAATACTCCCGGGTCATCGTTCTTTCTGACGCCAGCGAGGCGTATGTCTCAGTGTCGCCCGCATTCACCACCTTCCCTTCAGTCCTCTTTAACTGCTACCAAAATATTGACTTTCTCACACTGCCGTCGGCAAGACCATCCCTTCCACTCACCCTTCCTCCCTATTCCTTGTTATGCTCCATTTCTCCCCCCTCTGCATCGCCGCCTTGCTGTCTGTCCCTCGTCAGCTTGAACTTATAGATGTCTGCGTATCGCGGTGCCGACAGAGCCCCTCCACACACCCGGCACATGTTATTAATTATCAAGCTCACGTTTGACATTTTGCATGTGACTGTAACCTTGGTGATACGGGGAACGAAATGTGGGTCAGGCCAGACAGGCCACGCCTCTGAAGCAGTGCAAACAGAACGCTTTTTTGCCTTCTCTATTTGCGACGTCATTCATTCACAAGAAACACACAAAAGTACGCCACCTCAGGTATAGTTGGAGTTCAAGTTAAAGTAAGACCCAATTTTTTTCCCTCGCGCAGGACAAACTTTAAAGCTGAAAAAACGCGGCATCATCACCACCATCAGCAGCTAACCTTTGACCTACCCAGCTGGTGGTGGGGCGACAGAGATATGAGTTGACGTTCATTCACGCCGGCAAATCTGAGAGACAGCAGACCGCTTGAAGCTCCCTCATCCAGTATGCGAGGCACCCAACGCGGCGCTGCTCGGCGAGAAAAAGAAAGAGAAGAATCGAGGGGAAGGAGGGGGTTGTTCCGGGAAGGTGGTTTGATCTGGCGGAGGGAAGCGGAATAGCGTGTAAAGGAGAGTTATGGGGCCGTTTCGTGGATGTTGGGCTGGGCTTTGAGCGGTGAGGTTGTGGGGGTGGAAACTGTAAGGCTTGACCTGGGTGGTTGTGAGAGTGCTGTGGTGTTGGGGTCATGCTGGGCAGTTGTGGAGTCTTCTTGTAGGGTTGTGGTGTATTGATATGCGGTTAATGGTCTCTGTTGTGAGGCTACGTGGCAATTTCTGTGGTTGTGAAGACTTATAGAGTTGTAGGGTTGCGTTATGCAGTTACAGAGTCAAATTGTTAGGTTCTGATTGACAGTTGCGTGGTTGTACAGTTAAGAGCGGTGTTATGTAGTTGTGTGTATGTTGTGTGGCTGTAAGGTAATTTTATGTGGTTGTGAGGTTTAAAGCTGGGAGGCAAACAAGGTACGGTAATTGGGGATCATAGGGTCATAGGGGTCGTGTTCCCGTCTTCTGGGTTCTGCTATGGGGCTTTGGAGAGACGCCGGGGATCCGCGAGTCTGTGTCGATATTTTCGGGGCCGCGCCGAGAGATTGCCGGCCTGAGCTGGGGGCCTCGAATCATTTATGCAGGGGGAAAAAAAAAACTACGCAACTTTGCACTGGAGGAGCGGGAGGAGCGCGCAGTCTAGGGCCTTTGAGAGCCACACTTGGGGCAGGTCTTTGCAACTTGTTTACTTAGGCAGTTTTCACCTTTAAAAATGATAAAGATAAATAACAATAATATAGATAGTCAGATAGATAGAGATAGATAAATAGAAAGATAGTTAGATGGATGGATGGATAGATTGCGGGCTTTTTTTTCTTTTTTCCTTTACTGTAAAAAAATATAAATAGATAAATAGATAGATGGATAAATAGGTAGATAGATAGATAGGTGAGTAGATAGATAGATAGATAGATAGATAGGTAAAACAAACATACGCCTAATATATTTTGCATAACGAATATAAAGTCAATCAAACGTTCAGGCCAGAGAAGTAATTAATGAAAATGAACCCAACCCAGACGACTCTAATGGAATGGAGTGGAAACGTGGAGAAAAATGGCCGCTTTTGTCTCCCTTGTTGTTTTTTCCCTCTTTCTGTTTCCAGCCACGAGCGAGGGAGGAAAAAAAAAATAGAGGTCAATTACTGGCGCGTTATTTGTTTCATATGTTTGTTGGAATGCGCGTGTCACGTTGCATGTTTCAGACCGGTGCTCTGTCAAACGTAATTAAAGTGGATCTACCTGCCTGGTTTTTTTTTTCCATTTTTCTTTGTTTTTCTTTCCTCTTTCTGTATGGCCGATTGTGTGTGTCTGTCTGTTGATCCCCTTTCTTTGTCTGTCTGTTTAATGGTGCTCGTTTATCTTTCAGTTAAAGGAAGAGGGGGAGGAGGAGGTGGAGGAGGAGAACTGGGGATGAAAAGAAGAAGAAGGAGGAGTTAACTAATCAATCAGTCAATCGATCCATCAATTAACCAACCAACAATATTTATCTCTCTGACTATCTACTTATCTATCTCTTAACAGCAGCAACAATACAGGAATCCAAGCTAAGGCAAGAAACAAACATAACACATATTTAAGAAAGTTCTATGTTCATAAATTCTGGCCATATAAAAGAGTAGAAAAAAAAAATCTAATATTGCCACCAAAGTTCAAGTCATATCGGTGTCCACCCAGCCACAAAGGACCCCCATCCCTCCCTCTCCCTCCTCTCTCTCCCTCTCTCTCTCCCATCCCTTCTGCTCCCCTTTCCTTCCTCCCTCTTCTGTCCCTCCCACTAACCACAGCGTCTCTGCTCGACCTTCTCTCTCCCCCCTCACGCTCTCCTCTCCCTCTCCCTTCCCTCCCCTCTTTGCACACTTGTCATTCCTCCTTTTTCTCCACAAACTATTTCATCACCGTTCCGCGTCCACTTCTCTCCCTCTCAGCGTCCTCCACCTCCTCCTTCCTCCCTCCCCTTCTCCTTCCTCTCACTTCCTCTTGTCCACCCTCCCACCACGGTCTCCCTCCTCTTCCCTCTTTCCATTTCCCGTGTTTTCTCTCTCCTTCCTGATGTCTTCATTCCCTTCTTCCCTCTCCCTCCTCTCCCTGCCTTTCATCTCTTCCCTCTTTCTTCGTCGTGTTCTCTCCCCCTCATTCTGTTTTTCTTCCTCTTGTCTTTCTCTGTCTTTTACTCCCTCTCTCTTTTCTACGCTTTCCTTCCGGCCTTCTTCCCCTCCAGCGTTTTCTTCTTTCTCTTGTCCTTATATTTTTTCCTTCCACATATTCTCTCCTTCTACCCTTCTCATTTCTCCATGTTTTCATTTTTCCTTCCCTCCCTCCGACTTCTGTATTATTTATGTTCCTTCTCTTGTTTCTTATCTTTTCTTCCCTCTCCTTTTCCCCTTCCCATTCTCTTTCTCATTCCTTTTCTCCTCCTCCACGTCTTCCCCTCTCCATGTTTCCATTCTTCCTTTCCCCTCCCCCGTTCTTCCCTCCCTCCCTCCGGCCTCTTCTGCTCTATCGGTGTCCTTTCTGTTGTCTCTTATCTTTTCTTCCCTCTCCCTCTCTCCCTCCCTTTCCCCACCGTCCACCCTCTCCCTGCCGTCCTGCCATCTCTCTCTTGGACCCTCATCTCGTTTTCTTTTTACCGGTGGTGTCGCCCATCCGCCGGGGAGACTCGTGCCTTTGTGAAGACTCCAAGACTTTTGTTCTCGGTGGTTAAGCAGCTTTAAGTCACATACATGGTCTTTTACTTTTCCGCTGTTGTTCTATCGAGCGACATCTTTAATTTTTTTCCTTACGGTTTTAATGTGTGGATAATGTAGTGTTATGGTTAGTCAGGGAAACACAACTTAATACAACAGTGACAGGCAAGTGCGAATGAAAAAAAATATATATATAATGTTAACTCAATAGCCCAAGCACACGTATTAGACACGACTTCCATAGGAGTTTGGGGCATTTCCATTGGTAGTTTCATGACCCTGGTGGTAGTTTGACCCTTCTTCTCTACCAGGAACCTAAAAGAACACTCATTAAAACCCGATTCATTTCCTTTTTCGCCTTTGAAAATAGGTGATGTAAAATGCGAAAGCGTCTAATGACACCAACCTATATTATTTTACGTTATATCGAACAGCATCTTATTTTCTTACACTAAGGTTCGGATTCAATATTCAAATGATTGGCTAAGTCCCAGAAATGCGACTTAATTAGTGCAAAACAGACGGGCAGGTGAAAATAAAAAGAATCTCCCAACTCTGTCAGCTTCATTTGGTTAATTGCTCGGGCGTGAAAATAAAAAGTCTATAAAAGAAAATCCTCTCGGCCCCTTCCATTCCCCTAAGCTCCCCTGTGTCGCCGGGTTTGGCACTTATGAAATTAATCACAGCGCAGGACTCCCGAAGGGCAGGAGAAAATTAGATCGCATTAGGTGGGCGGGTGGCAGTTGGTTGGCCGCAATTTTCAACCAGGTAGGCAAAGGGCGATGGTTGCAGCGACTAATTTTATTTCACATTTTTATTCGTTTATCCTCTCGAAAACATATATTGAAGGCCAGAAGCTCGCGAGAGTAAAGGGGAGAGAGGGAAACGACTTCGCGGCGCCTCTCCGCTCGGAAGAAAAATGCCGAAGAAAGCGAAGTTCACTGTCGGCTTAAATTTTTATAGGTACGTGATTTTCCTCGCCCGCGTGTTAAGGAGAAAAGTTAAGTACAGGAAGGGGGGAAGGAGGAGGAGGACGCTTTACTCGAGGGCTCCGCCATTTCACTTTACTTAATTCTACTGATGTTTTATGTGAAATCTTCGGGTTGAACATTTATATATGACGTTATCTTCAGATGTGCCTGGGCTTTTTCATTTATTTTTTATTTTTCTTACTTTCTTTTTTTTTCACTCTCTTTTTCCTTTCTATCTATCTGTTTATTTATTTGTATTTTTTTATTTATATTTTTTTCCTTTCCTTTTCACTATTTCTTTCTTTCTTTCTTTCTTTCCATTTTATTCATCACTGAGTTTGATGTCTTTTTGGCGTGCAGAGTGTAAGATGGAATTTTCGGATGTGTAGCGAAATTTCAAAATGCTCTTTTTTAATGGTTCATGGCTGCAAGAAAATTCCTTAAATTCTGCAATGTTTCAACTCTCAATCGTGCCTTCTCTTTTTTATGGTCATTTTTTATTTCTATTTTTATGGTTATTTTTTATGGTTATTTCTATGGTTACTTTTTGTGGTTATTTTTATGAATATTTCTTATGGTTATTTTTTATGGATATTTTTTATGGTTAATTTTTTTGTTTTTTATGGTATTTTTATGGTTATTTTTCATGGTTATTTTTCTATGGTTATTTTTCTATGGTTAATTTTTATGGTTATTTTTTTATGGTTATTTTTTATGGTTATTTTTTTATGGTTAGTTTTATGGTTAGTTTTTTATGGCTATTTTTTATGTTTATTTTCTATGGTTATTTTTCTATGATTATTTTTATGGTTATTTTTATGGTTATTTTTATGGTTATTTTCTATGGTTATTTTTAAGGTTATTTTTTATGGTCATTTTTATGGTTATTTTTTTATGGTTCATGGTTGCAACAAAATTCCTAAAATTCTGGAATGTCTCAACTCTCAATCGTGCGTTCTCTTCTTTTTTTTCAGATTTCCAGCGTTGCCACAGGAAGGGTTGTACTTTGCTCATTCAACCCAACTACAAAAAAGAAATTCAAAAAGTCTGCACAAGGTAAAATAAAACAAGAAGCGAAAGGTCCCTAATGAGAAAGCCGAGAGTGTTTGTGTTAACGCAACTAGGTAAACTTATTTTTCTGAGTGCACTTGTCACGCTCTTTTATTTTATTTTATTTTTCTTTCCTTCTTTCTTCGTTTTCCTTTCTTTGTTTGTCTTTTATCCTTTTTCCGAATTTTGCCTGCCTGTTTGTCTGTCTGTCTGTGTTCCTCTATCTCCCTGTATCAGTTAGTTGCTCTGTTTTTTCTGTATACTTATATAAACGTGGTATGTAGACGAGTTTCTATCAGGGTATATTTATCTCCATCGAGCTATTCACTTTAATATAAAAATCCATCTCTCCAAATATTGTTTAGACCGTTTCTAGTCTCTGCTACTCTTCCACACCTCTCTGTTCTATATCGTTCCCATTTAAAAGCTTTTCGCTGATAAAGATGCCTCACCCTGGGACACGCAGCCGACCGTGTGGCGTCCGTGTCTCCACAATTATTCTTCGTCAGGTTTCCCCACTTATCGATCAACCCGCAAGGAGGGATAGACAGTGGGCTGAGCTTTGTGCTGGCCGCCCCGCCCCAGACTTAATCCCCATTCCCCCAGGCCGTGTATGTAGTTTTGGACGGTAGCCATTTTTCCGAAATCAAGTAACATTT
Organism: Eriocheir sinensis; assembly: GCF_024679095.1. Taxonomy (NCBI): domain Eukaryota; kingdom Metazoa; phylum Arthropoda; class Malacostraca; order Decapoda; family Varunidae; genus Eriocheir; species Eriocheir sinensis. The sequence continues at coordinate 27,862,445 of NC_066510.1, read as the reverse complement.
TTTAGTGTATTTAGACGATAAACGTTTGGAAAGTAACATATTAAGTCTCGTTCAAGGTTTATATTTTTGTTCCCTCGTTTGGCTTTATGTAAACTGTCTTCTTCAAAACTGGCACACGTAGAAAGGTATTTTGTTGAAACCGTGGAGAAAAAGAATTTGCGTAGTAGGTTAGAATTGAAAAGAAAAACAAACAAAGATTTTTTATTTGAAACCAAACAAACAAAAAATCAAACAAGCAAACACAACAATAAGTAACCAAGTAAAACATAGGAGCATAACATTGAAACACAAAAAAAGAGCCTGTCTGCACGAGGTCGGCCGGCTATAACACAGGGCAGATAGATCAATGCATAACCAAGTAAACAAGCAAATAAAAGGCAAATCAATAAATGGATGTATAAATGAAGAGTCATGCAACAAAGTAATAAATAATAAGGAAATACCGGGTTGCTGTCAATACAAAACACGAAGCGTCGGGGCACATTTTCACGTATGCAAGTCACGGCTCAGCGGACGCAAGCGGTTGGTGCGGAGCGACGAACATTACTCATATTATTGTTGGCGTTGGTGTTATTATCATTATTATTATTATTATTATTATTATTATTATTATTATTATTATTACTGGTGGTGTTATTGTTTTTGCTTCTGTTGTTGTCGTTGTTTTTGTTGTTTGCTGTTATTTATTTTCTATTTTTTGGTGTTATTATTGTTATTATCATTTATTATTATTATTATTATTATTATTATTATTATTATTGTAGTAGTAGTAGTAGTATAGTAGTAGTAGTAGTAGTAGTAGTAGTAGTAGTAGTAGTTCAGAAAAATGTATATATATATTTTTGAAACGTTCCACCAATCAGCAAAGAATACTCTGCCGATAGGAAAATGAGATTACCTGACACACGGCAAGCAGACGGGGAAAATAGGAAATGAGATTAACGCACAAACAGGGCGATCAAACGGGTTACGGGGCTGCATTTCAATATTGCTTCCAAAATGGTTAACCCTAATTCAATTTTGCCGCGTTGTTCGTAAAAATGCAAAAATTACTCCGATAAACAAGAAAAGTAAAAAGCGAAATTATTGTAATGTTTACGTTTGTACAATACTTATGAGTAAGTCTTTAGCTACGTTATTATTTTTTTTAATGCCAAGCAGTAAATCAAAGTTGTTAGAAATATAAACTGGTAATTTTCTTTTTTTTTATATCTCCTCTTTCACAAGCAAAAACTTGGGTCATTCAGTTTTCATATTTCTCTTAATGTCTCAATGTCTGGCTTGAAAAGTAATGAAATACAGAATATCCATTGTGCAAGTGTGCGTGAGAACATGCAAGGGAGGAGAGAGAGAGAGAGAGAGAGAGAGAGAGAGAGAGAGAGAGAGAGAGAGAGAGAGAGAGAGAGTCATGAATTTTTCATTTCTACGTAGAAAATGTCATGGATATATAATTATCAGCGGGGGACTCCAAATTCTCTTTTCTTGGCCGGTGAATCTTTCCATGGACAGATTTTACCTCGACTCGTAATTTGAATCTCAGTTATAGTAAGATAGTAAGGCGTTACGTATCTCCGCATCCTCACGAACTCATATTATACAACACAAACGTGAGGACGGAAGAGATATTATACAACCAAACCTCGAGTGTTGCAACCGAGGCACAGCCGGGATGATCGGTGGTGGCAGGGCGCCGTGGGGGAATTAACCTCTCTGGCTAGAAATTACTACCCTCCCGCGACCCCGAACACTTGGTCAGGAGAGACGAGTTTATCCACCTATCCCGTAAAGGTGCGAACGTAACTTGGGGCGAGGGAATGATCAGGGGAAGGGGGAGGCATCACAAAAAGTACATCCCTCCTCGCTAACCGTGCGTAGATTCTGTCAAAGCTGCGTTATTGATTAAACTTCCCATAGTATCGTTGCTTCTATGCCCCGTCACCATCCCTTACTATGCTTGGCTTCCTCTGACGTCATCTTCTATTGTTTACACGGTGACTGGGTTAATTAATCAGTCTTATCGGATCACCTCTCATTTCTATTATTTTGTGCTTATCATTGCTGCTCTGGAATCGTGTATAAAGTTCGTGTCAGAAGAATGTGGTTGTAGTTCTGTGCTTTCCTGACAACTGTTGCTTCCTGTATTCGAGTGTGAGTGTAGTGTTGACTTGCACGCTGATCAGGCTTAGACATCTTATGACTTACGAATAACAAAGACAAAGCACCAGCAAGTTCCAGTGTGACATATGGCAGTAAAAAGTCAAACAGAAGTAAGACAAAAAAAATCACATGTCAGTCACGATATACAACTGCCTTCCGCCACTGCCCTAAAGCAAGAATTACTCAACAACACATTTCAACTTGGATGACGCGTAGACGTGGAACAAAATTTTGCCGTTATTGTTTTCTGTTACATACTTGACCAACACCTTCGATTCCTAAACTTTTAACTCCGCGACAGTCTTGAGTGTATGGTAACTGTCATGGCTCTGCCCCCGCCTCGTAGGGTGACCGCGGGGGAGAGAGAGAGATCTGTGCCACACCACCACACCACCACCGCCGCCGCCGCCACACTGCCCTGCCCACTTCCTCCAGCCCTCACCTGTTGGAGCTACTATTGATCACGCCTTGTCCCTCCCTCCAGTCTCTCACTCCCCCTCCAGTCTCTCTCTCTCTCTCTCTCTCTCTCTCTCTCTCTCTCTCTCTCTCTCTCTCTCTCCCCACACACACACACACACACACACACACACACAGAACTGGGAGCCAATTTGTGTGTTAAAGGTGTACGTACGCCCATGTGGGACCGTCCATGTGTACGTATGTGTGTATGTATGCATGTATGTTAACTAAAACCTTAAGGAGGATGGTCGTAGAGTTTCCCTCGCCTCATTCTCTCTGTCTCGGCCTTATCGCCTCTTCGTCTTTTATCAAGTCTGAAGTGAGTGTTAGGTTAAGTTTTACGTGGTTTTTTGATAAGATAACTCACCCTTTTGAACAGAGAGAGAGAGAGAGAGAGAGAGAGAGAGAGAGAGAGAGAGGACTAACGAGAAATTCGTCTCCGTGGAAAATTGCCACTCCTCGGATTACTGGTCAAAGTTTAGCGAGACCGGATATTAGCGATGGTCATTTCTACTTAGCTTAGGTCACAGGCGGGGGCAGGCAGAGGCGGGGTTCTCTCAGTAATGGATTTCTGGGGCAAGATTAATCTACTAAGTGTTTTCAGAGATGATACGCGGCTCATTTTGCTTCGGCTGTTATCATCTTACTTGACAAGAGATCTCGTAAACCCTGAAAAAAAAAATAACGAAATGAGAGTTATTTCCTTCTGTTTTCTCCTGCCATAGTTTCTCGTCCCTGTTTGGTTTTGTTTCGAGCTTCCAAAAAATAAAAATAAAATGTCTGGATCTGTCTGAAAAGCACGCATTATGTTTCCTGTTTCATAACGTCGTGTGGCAATCCCCGCCGCTAGCTACCTCTCAATCCAGCCTCGGGGACAGATAAAAAAAAAAGCTTCCATTTAAACTGCGGTGCCACCGACAATCTCGCCGAGGTGACTCATCCAAGGCCGAGAGGAAATGTTATGAGTTTGAGGGCCTTTTCTTTTTTTTTCTTTTTGTTTGTGTGGAGGCTAAGAACGTAAACACTAGGATTAGTTAAATTCAATATAATAAGCAGTTTTTGCATTTTACGAGCATGCACCAAATACACTACCTGATACAACTACTTGCAAAAATGATGCTATGGAAGCTTCTGTAAAATTATGAAATCCACGCCGTTACTCTACTTTGCCTTAACAACTTTTACTCGTGCTTATAATTATCATGGAGTTGCTTCTATGAGGGTGTGGCTTGGGGTTTGGGAAATATTTTTAAACCATTCGGCGCTCAAATAGGCTTCCCACATTTGATAAGGCTTTCATAGGATTTCTAGGTATTTCCATCGATACTTTTATGATCCTGGTGGTAGTCTGACCCTTTTTCTGTACCATGAACCTCAAAAAGTACTCATTAGAACCCAATTACTCTTCTATTCAGCCTTGGGAAATTGTTGATGTGAGTGGGGAAGCGTCTCGGCAACACTGGGATTCGAACCGCCTCGCCCCGACTCTTCGCTTCCATGGGTTGACGTTCTGACTCACTGTATCCACCCACGTCCATGTCCCACTAAAACTATCTAACTGAAATGATAAAAGTGTGAACGCCACGAATTGTACCGGAGCGAAAAATGGAAACAACAATTTGCGACTGTAATTGACGTCTCTCTCTCTCTCTCTCTCTCTCTCTCTCTCTCTCTCTCTCTCTCTCTCTCTCTCTCTCTCTCTCTCTCTCTCAAAAGAAAAGCTTAATCGGAAGAATGGGTCAATTGAAACGTGAAATGAATCCCCAAATAATTTTCAGTTTGCAGATGACATTTTATTTTATTTTATTGAGCCTAGTGGCGAGCTACAACAGACAATAAAAAAGCTAAACAGGGAGCCTCTACGATCATGCTCCAATCGCACAGGTAGTCTCAAGGTAGCGCTCAAGAGGAAGCTCGTCTAGAAACAGATAAGAAATGTGTGTAATTAAGACAATTACTTTTTTTCCATGTCTTTTCCTGGCGACGTAACATGATACTAACTTACTATGCTGTGCGAAACACGTAATCTATCTTAGAATATTCATTTCGGTCTATTTCCTCGGCAACATCCATGTGATTTGAATTGTATTTTGCTGTAGGCCTACTGTATTTGTTTATTGTTGTTAAAAGAATACAAGGAAGGAATGATATATTTTCTAATGCCAAAATTCTATTGACGTCTGGTTCGTGAGTGCTCAAGCAAATGGTATCATGGGAACAGGCATGGACACATATAACAACCATTCTTGTATATAATTGAATAGTAAGGAACAATAATAAATTTGTGTGTCCAATAGTAGTAGTAGTGGTGGTGGAGTTGTTGATGGTGTTGATGGCATTGGTAATGGTGGTGGTGGTGGTGTTGATGAAGCATAGTGGTGTTGGTGGAGTTAGTGTTGGTGTGTTCAGTAATGGTGTTGATGGAGTTAGTGGTGGTGTTGATGGAGTTTGTGGTGTTGGTATTGGTGGTGCTGATGGTGTAAGTGGTGTTGGTGGAGTAGGTGGTGTTGGTGAAGTTAGTGTTGGTGTGTCCAGGAGTGGTGTTGATGGAGTTAGTGGTGGTACATGTTGATGGAGTCGGTGGTGGTACGTGGTGATGAATTAAGTGGTGTTGATGGAGTTTGTGTGTAATGCCAGTATCTAATTAAGGACGGAAAAAATAGAAATATAGGAAGCGAAAAATAGCTGAAGTATCGTAAGTAGATATAAGTGCTGCCCCGGAAGACTTTATATCTACTTACAATACTTAAACTACTTTTTGCTTCCTACATTTCTATTTTTTTCCGTCCTTATATTGAATACTGGCATTACATGTGTTGGCAGACGTGTGGCGGAGGAGCGCGCGTCGTGGTGGTGTTGGCAGCAGTGAGGCGCCAGCAGGGAGCAGAGGTAGTCGTCTGCTCACTCTACTCCTCTCGGTAAGTGACTTCACCCTAACACACCTCAGTACTCTCCTAGCTACACCATGGTCTTTTTACGCTTTCATATCTCCATTATTCTTATCCCGTAGACTCAAGGCATAGAGTCACTCACTATAGTACACACGATATAAGGCTGTCACTTCTTCAGTATTGTTTTTTTTGCCTTAGAACATGGAATCATTTATATAAGTCTACATTACTGAAGTCTACGGTAAATTGCTAAGAGAGGGAGAAAGTGTTGGAGGACGGGCGGACGAGGGGTAAAGATACAGCTGTCATTTCTTCATTATTGTTTTTTTGCCTCATTTCCTCTTAGAATCATTTATAAGTCTACATAACTCTGAAGTCTACGGTAGATGCTGGTTTGATTTGTTATTATATATGTTGCCAAGGCCCAAGAGAGGGAGAAAGTGTTGGAGGATGGGCAAACGAGGGGTAAAGATGTCCCTACCTGGTCCTGGAGACGAGATGCCAGAAGGAGGAAGTGCGGTCTTCATTTTTTGTGGTGTTATGTGCCACGTGAGGGACTCAGGGCGTGACAGGCGTGCTGCGGGATGCTGCCACCGCTGTCTCGCCCACCACACTTCCGCCCTGGGCCGTGTGTTTGTATAATAACCAGTAAACATAGAGGGAGGAAGGGCTGTAGCATCTTGGAGGGAGAGTTTGAAGGGTGAATTATGCATTGTTTACCTTGCGTGTTTACCAGAAGGTGGGTTGGTGTGATGATAGTGGGAAGATCTACAGCATGACTGATTGCTTGGAGGACATGCAGGCGCTCAGAACAACTTTCATCTAACTGTTCTTCCATCTCTCGGCAGGTGTGACCAGCTCCTGTAGGTGCCCCAGGTGTGTGTGCCGCTGACTGATGCCTCCCTCGTGAGCTCACCTTCATCTGCTGCATGCCCTTGTTCACACACTAGTGCACTACTGCCTTGCCTTCACTCATAACTTTAAGTTCTACCTACACCACCAACACCACCATCACCATGGCCATGCTCAGGGGTTACCTTTATGTGGATCTCATTGAGGCGGAAAACCTGCCTGATTGTGACACGGCATTCTTCAACATCGATCCTAAGGACACTTCAGATGCCTTTGCACAGATAAAGATTGGAAGCTCAGTCATCTGCAAGACAGCAGTGGTGAACAACGACCTCTCGCCCAAGTGGCAGGAGTCCCATAGGATCCCTGTGTGCCACAAGGCAGATGAGCTGCAGATCCAGGTGCTTGACAAGGATCACTTTAGTTCTGGTGTGCTTGGGGAAGTCAGCATCCGTCCTGAAGACCTCATGGACGGGGAGACGCTGGAGGGCTGGTACCCCCTGTCAGGCTGTGACGGACGCATCAACCTTAGGTTTACCTATATACCCAAAGAGGCGATTGATGCTACGTTTGAGGTGCCCGATTGCTACTTTCCTTTGCGTCAAGGGTGTAGTGTGACTCTGTATCAGGATGCCCACTGCCCCATGTTGCCCTTCTACGAGGGTATTCCAACAGAAAGCGGTGACCCCTATGATCCGCCCTGTGCCTGGAAAAACCTCTATCAGGCACTCAATAATGCCCAGAGGTTTATCTACATCACTGGATGGAGTGTATACACAGACATCACCCTTGTGCGGGTAGAGGGTGAGGAGGAAGATGAAGGAGTTGGGGAGACTGTTGGGGAGCTGCTGAAGAAGAAGGCTGAGGAGGGGGTGAAAGTTTTAGTGATGGTTTGGAATGAGAAAATGAGCACTGGTGTCACTGCTGGATTCATGGGCACCCACGATGAGGAAACACGAGCATATTTTGAAGACAGTGATGTTGAGGTGGCAGTCGTACCCCGCATCAAAAATCTTGAGGGTGTGGCTGCCTTCTTCCAGAACCAGTTTGCCCAGACCTGCTACACTCACCATCAGAAGACTGTTATCCTGGACTGCCCACCTGCTGAGAACGAGGAGCTACCAAGGATCCAGGCTTTCATTGGCGGCCTGGACATCACTGATGGCCGCTACGATACACCAGAGCACGAGCTGTTCAGGACCCTGCACACCTTACATCAAGGGGACTTTTACAATGGAGTGATCCCCACCACCAGTGATGAGGGTCCTCGCCAGCCCTGGCATGATATCCACTGCCAGGTGAGTGGTCCAATAGCTCGAGATATAATGAACAACTTTACGGAGCGGTGGCGAATGCAGGTGAATGAGCGTGAGTCTGCGCTGCTCCCACTCTCAGAAGAAGAGTTCTTATTAGAAGAGCCAGTGATTTGTGATGAAGAAAAGCTTTGGAGTGTCCAACTGTTTAGGTCCATCACCTCTGATTCTGCTCTGTTCGACTTTAACAGAATAAGTAGTATCCCCAAGAGGAAAGGAAAGTATGTTGATGACAGCATTCATCGAGCATATATTCACCATATCCGGCGAGCAGACAGCTTCATCTTCATAGAGAACCAGTACTTTTTGGGGTCTGCTTATAGTTGGAATGAGGAACAGGACACCAAGGCCCATCATCTCATCCCACAGGAAATCGCTCAGCGTATAGTGGAGAAGATTAATGCTGGAGAACACTTTGTTGCCTACATTGTGGTGCCCATGTTTCCTGAAGGTGATCCCACGAGTGGCCCAGTGCAGGAGATCCTACACTGGCAGCACCGCACCATGGAAATGATGTACCAGAGTATTGCTGAGGCAATTGAAGCCAACGAACTTGATACTCATCCCAGGGACTACCTTACATTTTTCTGCCTGGGTAAAGGGGAATGTGTTGATGACATCCCAGAGGACTTAACCCCACCACAACCTGAGACTCCTGCCAGCATACTACGAGAGAAGGCCCGACTCATGATATACGTTCACTCCAAGATGATGATAGTGGATGATGATTACATTATTGTTGGCTCAGCCAATATCAACCAGCGCAGCATGGGAGGCACCCGTGACACGGAGATTGCGGTGGGGGCCTTCCAGCCTATGCAAACACGGGAGGTGTGTGGAGAGCCTCGTGGGTCAGTGTTCCAGTTCAGAATGGCTTTGTGGGGAGAGCACCTGGGGGCTTTAGATGAGATATACCATAACCCAGGCTCTGTTGAGTGTGTACATGCTGTCAATGAGCTTGCAGATGCCAATTGGCAGGCTTATGCAGCTGATGAGCCATGCAAGATTGAAAGTCATTTAATGGCCTATCCAGTTGTTATTGGACAGGATGGTTCTGTGACTTCCCTAGAGGGTTCAGAGAACTTCCCTGATACTGAAGCTCCTGTCTTGGGAGCCCCTAATTTCTTGCCCAACAAGCTCACCACATAGGTCTGCTGCTCAATATACTTAATAGTTTTTGCTGCTGATTTATCAGTGACTGGTGATTGTCTACATGTGCCTGATTATTTAAGCCTTATATGCTTAATGTGACTGCAGCACACTCATAATTTACCAAGTAAAACTTTGATTAGGAATGGCTGCTATATCTCAGTTATCTATTTTTAGGAAAATGAGTTGCCTTATTGTAATATAATCATATTTTCATATTGCAAAATACTGGTAAGTGATATTAATGCCACTGAATGATTATATTTCTTGGATAGACATAATGGTCAATATTTTTAACATGGCTGCATGACTTAATAGTATTAAGTGTTTAAGTATACTGATGGACTCTTCCTCATGAGGAACTCTGTGTATCCTTGCCAAAGATAAATGTAGCTACGCCTTACCAGATATTTAGCAGCTATTAAACATAATGTAGGTAATGATTGTACTTGCAACTAAAAGGCATTCTAGTACAGCTTCAATCATGCAAGTATAATTATATTAACTTCATTATTTTGTATTAGTCTTTTCATAGAGATGCTTACAATAACTAAAGTTACATTTTCTCTCACATTCATCTTAAACATTCTGGGAAAACATGTACACAGTTCTTTAAGGCATATTATGGAGAAGTACTGCATTTACTGCTGCACCTAGCATCTTAGTTTACGGTAACAGCAAAATGTCATTCACCAGAAGATAAAGTGGTAAAGTGTCTTTTTGATATTTGATTGTTAGCATTACATGTCAACTTTCCATGTATTTGTGTTCATTATACCTACAGTATTATCTCCTCACTACTTTGCATATTGTGTATAGCATTCAAAGCTTCATGCTACTTAGTTTGTTCGAGAAAGCTATATTTGATTCGTATTTAGATGATTATTAGTAACAATAGAAAACCAGTGATCTAAAATGCAGCTCTTAAGTATATGCTACCTCCAGCTTGGTTTAGGAAGTTGTAGCTTTATAGTGCTGGTGGTGTTGGTGTGTGTTGTGGTTAGTAGGGAGCAGTGCCACAGCGTTGGCATTCAACATACAGTGTGTTCACTATGTTTTCCTGTTAAGTGTTAGATTGTCCACCACAGAAAAATATGAAAATGATACAGAATGAAGAGAACCATTATATAACTGACTTGTATCATGTCTGTCAGCATGCTGTTTGTGTAGAATTTGTTCCTTTATTATGTATCTCAACTTGAACCTTGTGACAGTGTTCAGGTGTCTTGCTATTCTGACAGGATGGTGCTACGTAGTCTGAATGTTTATGTAATTTTCTGAACTTGAACCTTGTTACAGTGTTCAGGACTTCAGGTTGTCTTCCTATCCTGACAGGATGGTGCTACGTAGTCTGAATGTTTATATATTTTTCTCAACTTGAACCTTGTGACAGTGTTCAGGTAGTCTTCCTATCCTGACAGGATGGTGCTACGTAGTCTGAATGTTTATATAATTTTCAGCATGATTTTGTAATATATATATATATATATATATATATATATATATATATATATATATATATATATATATATATATATATATATATATATATATATATATATATATATATATATATATATATATATATATATATATATATATATATATATATATATATATATATATATATATATATATATATATATATATATATATTTTTTTTTTTTTCTGATTCTTTAAATAATACTTTTTCACTGTGTAACATTTGTCATTAGCCTCCTGGTAGGTGTTGCATGGTGCAAATGTATACATTTCCTATCAGTGCCAGTTGTATACACAAGCAGAGGTGGACGGAGGTCCATGAAGCAGCCCGTGTCCCGCGGGAAGGCAGCGGTGCATTCAGTTGCGTTTTTGTGGGGGTAAGGGGAGGTGTGGGCGAGAGGAGTGTATGCTGCCACTCTATCTCCTTACTTTTCATAGCTGAAGGTATTGCTGCACTCATAAGAGAGGAAAATAATGGTTTCTGTCAAAATTTTCTACCATTGGATGTATAAGAAGAATTGTTTGTTCAAAAATTGTTGTTATTGGGTGGGTTTTATATTCTTTGCAATTGCCTTCAGAGGACAGGAAATATTGCCAAAGTCTAAATGAAATTTCAGGGAGGAGCTGTATCAGCCGTGAAAAGCGGAGGCTGGAGCGGTGATGAGGCCAGGTGTTACGGCTCATTACTCAGTAATTCCTCCGCCTGAAGCAGGGGAAGTATTTACTATATTAACTAAGGCGCTTGTCAGGTCGAGGCTACAGTTTAGTGTATGCATTAAAGTCTTACATAAACTTTCCATGTTCAAGATATCGGTAAATTATTATCTTGTAGACTCTGGGATCAACAGTAGATTACTCAAGGTGTTGAAATTCAAATATGGCGGGCACTGAAACACCCACATCCTCCTTTCTCTCCCCCCTCACCTCTAAAAATATGCCAGTCCCTTCCCCAGTCACACACACAGCTGCTAGTCAGTTGTACTCGCCCGCTGCCAGCACCGGGAGCATGCAGGTGCCTCCTCTACCTGGTCGAAGGTGATACAGACGAAAGTGAACCCATCAGACCCAGAAAAGATATATGTGAAGATCCCTTGACCGCCATCTTGCTCTTCCTGGATTGTTTTTGCGATAAACCTGTTTCGTGCGTCTACAACAGGTTACCAGAGTATATATATCTACTGGGAAGACGTTACTTGGCAGAAAGCTAGAGTAGTTTTATGTTCTCAGGGAAAAAAGTGATGTGCTTCAGCTGCCAGTGAAGGAATATATATATACGTGTGTGAATAAGGTGAAAGTGAAAGTGGGACGTAACAAAACCAACAAATAGCAGGTAACTCCAAGCGTGATTCATGCCACGTACATACAGTGTGAACCAGGTGAACCGAGGACGGGAGGAACTATATCTTTGCGGAGAAAAGGAACACAGCGGAGTTCTTTATTCTTCCCAGCAGCTGAGGTGACAAGTTGCCGCTGCTCACTACAAAGCCGCAGCCCATACCGTGGTTGAGTTGACAAGGTTTGTTTTTGTATTTGAGAACACGGAGGAGAAATTCCCAACACCTTCAAAGCCTCGCCGCCGACTATTTCGCGCTACATTTGCACGACTTATGCCAGAGTCAAGGCCAAACCACCCAAGATAAAGATACTTATCTAAATTATTAAATGTTAGAGTCCTTCCAGCTATCTCCGTGACGTAAGATTAGATATAAATGATGTCTACGGCGTGAGATCATGATATATAAAAGATGTGTGTAGTCACTCAAGACAAAGCCCCTGCTCTCATTTATGACACCTTTCATTAGAAAAAAACGTGCTTGTGCATTTTGTTTATGAGAACCAGATACGGCTGGCTCAAGGGGAAGGAAAGTTTTATGGTCGTATTTTAAAACATTTCGTCGCCCAAGTTCACATATTTGACATGGTTTTCGTAGGAGCTGTAGGCCTTACCAGGGGTAGTTTTATGACCCTGGTGGTAGTTTGACCCTTCTTCTGTGCCATGAACCCTAAAAACACTCATGAAAAGCAGATTGATCCCCTCTTTGACCTTTAGAAATAGTTGATGTGAGCAGCGATGGTGTCTTTAAATACGGCTCTTAATATTCATGACATTCATTACCGAGTGGAAGCTCTTCACAAGTGTTCCTCAAGTATAACGTAACGGCACCTCGCGTCATTACACCCCGGTATCCCCTTGAATGGATGCAAGCAGGAAATCCCACGGTATTTTTGGTTTGACAAATTTCCTGTAGAATTATTCAAGTGTTTCCAGACTTCAGTGAGTACTTCCATACTTGCCAAATGACATCACTTCCGCTTCACGCTCCCCCCCACTGTTAGGTCTCGCCCAAATAAGGTTATGCTTGAAACCTTACTTCGATGACCACCAATTAGTGCGTCCTTTCATAACAACAAGGATTTCATGTTTATATATATTATTTTTATATAAAAGATGCTTGGCCTCCGTAGACTCACAACGTCCGACCATATCAACAACTTTGTCATCGAAACTGCTACAATAGTGGATGATGGAAGACAGGTGATAAAGATCCCTGTTGGAAAAAAAAAATGCTGGAGTGACAACCGAGACTGCTTTTGCCACTCCTCGAGGTGACGTGACAACGCAAAAGTAGCGAGAGTGGCGGAGCGTGGTTGTGAAATACCCTAAATTGACGTAACTACGGAGGCGTGGCCTTAATTTGTCGGACGGGAAGTATGGCCGTGATTGAGGTGGTGGCACGAGGGGGCGGTTGCTAGGGTTATGTCAGTGAATCCTACACCTACACACCCTATACTTGAGATGTCACTGGTTGTGTTAATGGTGTCGAACGTCCTGTGAGAAACAACAGACGAGTGTAAAAAGTTTGTGTGTGAATTTGAAAATGGAATACAATAGATTCAACAAGACATAGTTCAGGTTTAAAATATGTATACCTATGCTTCAGCACATCAAAGAATTATATAAGTGACATTATTGCAGCAAAAACTGAAAATTATGTGAACTCTGTAAACTATGTAAACAAATAACGTCACCATTAAGGAAAACGAACAAACCAAAAGTCGTATACGCCTCAACATCACTGCAAAGAAAAAGTTTGACTACCAATAACATAGAAAACCTCGCATTGAAAAAAAGAAAAAAAAAAGAAAAGAGATGAACTGTTACGTGACTCAGTTCAGGGATCCTTTAAGCAGCCGTGCATATATTAACGCCGATTCAGAGAAGTGACGTGAAAAGTTTTCGTTTTTAAGGCTAAGAAACATATTGATGACATAAACACTGACTGACATCCGGTGACGCGTGATATATAAGGTCTGCGCCATGGCGGGGTACGGTCAGTTCTTCTCCAAACTGATGGGGGTGAAGGACACTGTGCAGTCCCACGTCTTGGAGATTGCCGAGACCTACACGAGCAGGAGCGAGGAGCCAGGTAACTCGGGGGTGAGGTATGGGAGGCTGTTAGCTTAATTAAAAAAAACGGCTACAAAATTGTTTAAAACCGCGGATCACAGGAGCGAATTTACTGGACCCACTGATATGTTATCTAATACCTAGAAAAAGATAACATGCCAATCTACTCCTTTCATATTGTGTTCTTAATATCTTTATGCTCTTATGTATGTATAGTCATAAAGTCATTCATGCATCCAGTAACTGATTTTTCATTCCTTGTTGTTTGCTTTGTTGTTGTTTTATTATTTTTCTCATTCTTATTCATATTTTTGTCTTTTCTTCTTCTTCTTCTTCTTCTTCTTCTTCTTCTTCTTCTCCTCTTCCTCCTCCTCCTTCTTCTTTTTCTTCTTCTTCTTCTTCTTCTTCTTCTTATTATTAGTTGTAGTAGTAGTAGTAGTAGTATTTTTTTCTCCTCCTGGTCGTCGTCCTCCTTTTTTTTTTCTTCTTCTTCTTCTTTTCCCCTCCTCCTCCTCCTCCACCATCTCCCTCTCTTCTCCTTCTTCTTCTTCTTCTTATTATTATTATTATTATTATTATTATTATTATTATTATTATTATTATTATTATTATTATTATTATTATTATTATTATTATTCCACTATTGCAATGGTTAGAGGTTGGTATCAAAGGTAAGGTAGATTCGCTCCTGTTGTGCAGGTGTGACTGGCTTTTAGGCCTAATTAACAGGTGTGGCTTTTACGGCTTCCTTATTTAAATATTTGACACCTCGGAGACACTGGAGGCTTTCATGGCACGCTTTTTGAGTAAGGTGACCAGATTTCTGAGACAAATCCGGGGACATTTTCGGTTTAGAGGCGTAAAAACCTACAAAACATGTAGTGTTTTTGTCATTGAAAAACTAAAACGGGGACACTGCCCTTACCATTCATAAAGCAGCATTCAAAAGTTTATCTCACCCTATTTATCCTAAATTGCAATGGAACTGAATAAAAATTCAATTGATTAACTGAGTTTTTTTCTCTGATCAAAGTAGCTGAGATCAAGAACATCCATAAAATCAGCTGTAGAAAACAAGTATCAGCCAGACACTTCATCCAAACTAAGGCCTCCTCCTTATTCCTGGCATTCTAAAATATATAGTAAAAGTAAGAGGATCTTTCAGTCACAGAGAAAACCGGGGACATTTCCGGGGACAGCAGTAGCCGGGGACAGGTCACTGAAAACGGGGACTGTCCCCGGAAACCGGGGACGTCTGGTCACCCTATTTTTGAAGCTTTTTTTTATGCTACATTTTACTCGCTTCGTGGATGTTTGATATTTAGTTCTTTTCGATCGATTAACTCGGGCGACACGCAAGGATGTCTTTTTTTTTTTTTTTTTTTTTTTATTTATTTATTTCGGATATTAAATGCTTCGCAGGGGCAAGTATATTTGTGCTAGGTTTTCTTATCTGATGTTACTTACTAACTCCTTGCTTGACTTTTTTTTCCCCGTGGTCGAATAACAAGGAAATGAGCAAAGATCACCTCTAAAGTCCTTGGGTCACGGGAGACAAACTGTGAAGTGCCGTTGCTATTTTTTGCTTGATTTTCTCGGCCATGGCAGCTTGCATAAGAGAGAGAGAGAGAGAGAGAGAGAGAGAGAGAGAGAGAGAGAGAGAGAGAGGTAACAATTCCCCCACTATCGAAAACACGAAAATACCGGAACCCTACTATACAAGACCTCATTCATCCCAACTTCAATAGGACTAAAAGGAACCGGTTAGCTACTCCCGTGTTCTAGCTCCTCTGCGCTCTTATCTATAAAATTATGTAAGTGCCGACACGCCTTGTCACGTATGAATATTCTACTAACAAACAATTATCATAGGATCGTGCAGCTATTTACATCTGGCCTAACGAAAGTTGGCTTAGCTCGATGCTTGGATATAGCAATGGGTACAGGATTAGCTTAGGAAGGGGATAGGTAAAAACTTGGTCACAGATATAGGGTAGTGGATGAATGAAACAAATTAAGTGTATAGAACAATTATTGGGGCAAATACGATTGAAAGGTTTAAATGGAAGTTAGATAGATCGAGTTATGGTTGGGTGGAGAGACGGAGTTGTGTTATGTTGATTATGTAACGCGTAGTCAGCCAGAGAGACAAACAAAAATTAAGACATAATATCCGAATGAAGAGATGTTATGTTTAGGTAAGGAGAGAGAGAGAGAGAGGGAGAGAGAGAGAGAGATATACATACATAGAAAATCAGACCACGCAGAGAGATATACATACATAGAAAATCAGACCACACAGACCCCATGGTCCAGACTAGGTGATCTGTCCTTAAACCTAAGTGGTTCTACATTAATCAGGTGGCTCCAAAACTTTGCATTTCTACTCATGTTAATATTAAGTTGAATGAAGTGTCGGTCGAGCTTGTTTTTAAAGGAGTGAATCGTGTTACACTGGACCACTGAAGGTTAGAGCTTATTCTATTCAGAAAATTTTGCAGCAATCTGAATGTACTTGTTTACATTTAAGTTTATGCCATTATTCCTCGTTCGCAGTGTCATTGATCATAAACAATTTTGATTTGTCCACATTCGTAGAGAGAGAGAGAGAGAGAGAGAGAGAGAGAGAGAGAGAGAGAGAGAGAGAGAGAGAGAGAGACGAGTTGAAGTGGTGGTTATTTAGTGCATCCATGGTTATTGCGTGAGTAAATCGCAGCTGTGTGTGTGTGTGTGTGTTGAGGAGCAGAGTATGTAGTGCGTCTCAAGGTCTTGCCATCCTTCTCGCTCCTCCCCCTTGGCCCCTTTGGCCCTCCTTCGCGGTTTCCTTCCACGGCGTTGTTCCCTCGCTCCGCCCCGCACCACTCTCCCTGCCGCTCAGGTATCGCTCGCACATACGTACTATTTCGTGTGACTTTATATTGCGTAAAACTCGAAGCTCATGTAAATTATTCTAGTTTTCCCAAATGAGCGAGCTTATAGTTTATTTTTTAGTGCTGAAACGTGTATTTTGTAAATCATATAATAATGAAAAAACGTGATGTCGAGTGTGCTGCCAACTGTTTCGTTCTGTAGGAATCAGCTGTTAAGGAAATTAAAGGGCAATTGTCTGGTATAATTTATATGAAAAAGTGAAACTAGCTGGCCATGGCGGGGGCGGCATGAGAGGAGGGAAGGCGGCCACAAGTCTCCCACTCCCTCTCTCCCTCCCCAAATGGTGGCGGGCGGAGGCGAGTCTGCCATGGTTTGCCGTGGCGCCTGTTCTGGGTGGATCACTCTTGGTAATCACAATCACATGTTGATGAAGCCGAATAGTTGTGGCGCACCAGAAGGAGGCTGAAGGACGTGCACGAAGTTTCTTTTTTTCCTGTTTTTGTAAAGTTTCCCTGTCCTCCACATATCTGAGACTTTAACCTTGTTTACTGCGTTGTGCACACACTGATTACAACAGCTCCGTAGTGTATAACAAAACGTAAAAAGGCGAAAGAGCAGACTTTGTGTACGGATACTTTTTTATTTCTTCTTTAGCTCCTTCGCCGTCCTTTGTGTTGCCGTGATAAGGTCGTCAGATAATCGCGAAAAAGTATTTGCTAGACGTATTTGATCTCCGTTGGCGTTTCCGTGAGTGTAGTGGGCGTGGGGGCGCGTGAATGTGTGACAGCGTGGGCAAGGTAAGACTGGGAGGGCGCCCTTGGCAGAGGAAAGGTGTATGCCATTAAGCGGTCTCCCTCTAACCTTAGGGGAGTCAGGTATTTTTCATAATACTTCATCTTATAATGAAACTTTTCGTTCACTTTGGTGCTCGCTTCTCTCCCCTAAATGTCACTCAGAGAGTATATATGTAAAAAAATAACTTAAAAGTGTATTATTGCCAGGCCGTATGTTTTTTTCATTAAGATTCAAGCAATTTTACCTCGATGAAGTACGGCGTAGCTTGCAATTTTTTGCTGGTCGCTGAATTGTGGGACGGATCGGGGTTGGGACGAGGGTTGGAAGGGAGGTGGGTGGGGAGGTGTAGCAGGGCTAAGTGTGTGTGTGTGTGTGTGTGTGGTTTCACTGAGTGTCTGAGTCAGTCAGTCAGTGTGGCGCTTGCCTTCCTTTGGTGTGTGGACCTGCCGTTGTTCCTTGACCTCCGAAACTTGATTCTTGTAAGAGTACTCAGCCCTTGGCGACGGGAGGGGGGAAACCTTAAACACAGACGCTCTTTGAGGCGGCAACACGATAGGGTTGTGGCTGTGCTGGTGCTCTGGTCATGGTGGTGGTGGCAGCGGAGCGTTGTATAAACTTCCCCTGCAGTGAACTCTTCTCCGTCAGCTGTACAGCACTGAACTTAATCGCGATGTCTTGACTCAAGTTCCGTCGCTTTATACAAGTGTGGAGTGACTGTTGCCGTCCGTGTTGAGATGAAGTGTTATTATTTCATATGATTCTGGCGACTGTATGGGACTTGGGAGCTTGCCAGCGCTAGACCGTCTGGAAACAAGCCATTTGTGATTTGCTGTCTGTCAGTGTCCTACTGAACAGGGAGCAGCACACAGGAAGTAGTTTCAAGGCTGACATTCCTAACAAATTTCTAGTCGCTTCATGATGTCAAATCAGTGAAGGTTACTGAACAGCAGACAGGATGACGGAATGTTCGTGTGTCCGACCTGGTGTTCTGCGACGCGGCAGCGACTGTTGGAAATAATGTGAATTAGTAAACAGGTAGACAGTGTACCGTTCTCACTAGTCTATCACGTGTGTGTGTGTATGTGTGTGTGTCAGAGAGAGAGAGAGAGAGAGAGAGAGAGAGAGAGAGAGAGAGAATCAATGCATTGACCACATGCACCATGGACAGACGGGTCGAGGGGTGTGTCTGGGCCCAGTGTGCCAGTCAGTCAGTGTTGGCTGGGAGGTGGGGTTGTGTGCATGGCGGGACGAGGGGCTCCGCCGCGTGAGTCAATTCAATAACGTATCTGTGAGTATGGGAACTGAAAGATAGGACGCAGGAAGGGAATTGAAGAGTCATATAGGATTCATAGTGGTAGGTTTAATATTTCCTATTCATTTGCTTACATTGCTATATAGTGTTGATATCGCGTAACAAGGACTCGCTTCTCACCTTCCGCCCCCCCTCCCCCTCTCCTATGAGAAAGGGAGGGGAGGCCAGGCTAGGTGTGCGCGTATACTTGTCGCCGCCAAGAGGGGAAGAGCAGGAGGATGAGGCAAACCTGTATTGTTGTAGAACATAATACAAACAACAGCTTGTGTGTGTGTGTGTGTGTGTGTGTGTGTGTGTGTGTGATTGCTGAGACTAGCAAGGAAGTGTTCTCGCAGTGATGTCACGTTCGCATTGTTGATCTAAGAAATAGAAAGGCGTGGTAAGCGTTGACATTTTTTTCTATTAATGGTAAAGGAGACAGACCAACGGCTTAAGTCACAAGAATATCCACAAAATTGATAATCCTCTAAAGATAATAGAGAAAGATTTAAAAAACAGAATATAACATTAAATTCAGGAGGTGTTTCGATCCTCCCCTTTAGAAATATATGATTATGAGACGTTTATTACGAATGTTCTTTCTTTATGATCTGTCTGCTACCAATCTTTCGGCTTCACTGTCCAAGGTCACGTGTAGTCCCGTCACCCGGCCAGAGAATCATTTACGACGCCCTTTCAACAGTTTATTAACAAGGCCTCACTCTTCCACCCACTCACTGGCCACATCTCCCTTCCTCCCCTTCTTTGGTCCCTCCCTCTCCTTCTTACCATACCCCTCCCCCACCAGCATTACCCTCCCCCTTCTGCCGCTGCGTCCCCTCTCCTCCCACTTCAGAGCGACGTTTAGGAGGTTTGATTGAAATGTTAAGTTAATTCACCTCTTGAAAGCTTTCTTACAATAATGGTAACGCAATCCGAGTCTAAAGTAAAGCATATGCATGTTATACAGGGACGGTAATCTTACTTTTTATCTCAAATGAATGACAGGGGCCGGTTTATCTTTCATTGATTAAAGATAAGCAATCACGAGTGAGGACCGATAGTAATTTATGGTTCAGGAAGTAGTAGCGATTAATTAACCTTTCTCCTGTTCTTCCGTAAAGCCCAGCGTAAACAAGCCATATAAATAAA
Source organism: Eriocheir sinensis (assembly GCF_024679095.1). Lineage (NCBI taxonomy): Eukaryota > Metazoa > Arthropoda > Malacostraca > Decapoda > Varunidae > Eriocheir > Eriocheir sinensis. The sequence goes on along the minus strand of NC_066510.1, from coordinate 27,842,624 downwards.
AAGAGGAGCAATAAAACAAATGTGGAAGAGGTGAAGAGTTTGAGAAGCTGTAATAATGTAGGTGAAGAGGCTGCGATAACGTTCAGATTCGAGACAGATAAACCCCCTCTCCCCCCCTCTACGTTTTGGCAGCGAATCACTTAGCGGAGTAGTGCGAGACGGGGAGGATGCCTCGTAAATGTGGTGCTGGTGTGGGGGAATGTTTTGATACTTGCTCAAGCATCCTCCTCCAACCATTCCGTTGTCTGACGCGATGTAAGTAGCTACACGAGATATTGCATTGAGTTTGGTGGTGGATGATGCTCTAGTAACTTTGTATGCGTGTTGGTCTTTGTGGTGATAACGATGAACAGCGATATATTATGTAAACTTTTGGTATCAAGGCGGCTCTTGTGATAGTTATGCAAACTGGGGCGTGGCGTTGTGTGTGTGTGTGTGTGTGTGTGTGTGTGTGTGTGTGTGTGTGTGTGTGTGTGTCGTTGCGTGACGGCACAAAAGTATGAACGGTAGGTTGCGACACGAAGTCTATGTTACATCTACACTTTCTCCACGTCTCAGGAAGCTTTGTGTTAGTAGATGGACAGTATGTAATGAAAACACCAATAGGACCCTTAGCGGTAGCACAAAGCACAGTAGAGCACCTGGAGTGAGAAGGGGACAGGTGGTGGCGTTAGTGGTGCAGGGTGAGAGTTGTGGGTGCAGCCGAGGATGTGCTTGGTGTGCTTCCTTCAGTACCTCGGGGCAGCCATGGGTCGAACGGCAGCAGGAGCTTGTGGGGCCAGGCAAGGGGAGTATGCTCTCACGGAAGGCGGTGACCAACAAGAGGAGGGACGACCGCCCTGCCGTTCTAAGAAGGACTGGCGTTACTACCTCTGCTGTGAGTCTGTGCATGGGATGCTTTCTCCAACCTGCGGCAGGGATAAAACCCTTTTTGTATCACTGTGTTTAGTAGTTACTTGTGTTTATTGCCTTCTGTGTTGCATGAGTAAGTGAAGGGGCTTTTTTTTTTTTGTTCTTCTTTTGCTCTGCAGTATTAGCTAACTTTTCGTGAACTTTGAAATTTCAATCTTTCAAGATAACGTTGACATGCCATGTTCATATTAGTTATGATCGAGATAAGATTACTGGCATTGTTAATTTAGAAAAAGTAGGTGTAGAATCATTCTGAAGGCGCGTGATAATCAGGTGGTCGCGATTCTTAATAAGTGTGTCTCCGCAGGTTTCAGCAGCGGCGGAGCGCGTGCCCAGCGAGGCAAGATGGTCTTCCTGCATGGAGTTCTCTACTTGGAGGTGATTGAGGCGAATGGGCTCCCTGATGTGGACACCTCGTGGTTCCGCTCTGCCAAGGACGTCTCTGACCCCTACGTGACGGTGGACACATGCTGCGGTGGCAAGAAGACATGTCGCATCACCAAGACCTCCATCATCTACAACTCACTTAACCCACACTGGGGCGAGAAGTTCCGGATTGAGATGTGTCACGAAACGGAATCACTCTTATTCACTGTTAAAGATCTCGACCTGGTGAAGGTGGAGTGTATGGGCTACATGAGCATCCGTGCCGATGACCTGTTGCAAGAAGAGCCTGTCACCGGATGGTTCCCGCTCATTGGCAAGGACGGCAACCCTGCAGGCTCTATCAATGTATCAATGCGATATCTCTCTGTCTCCTCCATCACTCGCTCTAACGAGGTGCCAGACACTGTGTTTCCACTTCGCAGTGGCTGCCGCGTTCGTCTCTACCAGGACGCCCACACGCCAGCGATATCGCCTATCACCGACGTGCAAACGGCCAGCGGGGAGCAGTATCAACCGCCGCAGCTGTGGGAGGACATCACCCAGGCCTTGGAAAACGCCCAGCAACTTATTTATATTATCGGATGGAGCGTCAAGGCAGACGTAAGTTTGATACGAAATGGCGAGTGCGAAAACCTGGGTGACCTGTTGAAGCGTAAAGCGAATGACGGCGTAAGGGTGATGGTGATGGTATGGAATGAGGCCATGAGCACAGATCTGTACACGTCTGGCGTCATGGGGACTCATGACGAGGAGACACGCATCTTTTTCGAGGGTACTGAGGTGGAGGTATTCCTTTCCCCACGTCAGAAAAACAAAGGCAAGATCATGGAGAACAACTTTGTGTCCACGCTTTATACTCATCACCAAAAGTGTGTCATCGTGGACGCCGAGGCAGAGGGCGACGAACGGCGGCGTCTGGTGGCATTTGCTGGAGGTATCGACCTGACGGATGGACGATGGGACACACCTGAACATCCACTCTTCAAAACTCTTCCCGAGCAGCACCAACACGATTTTTACAATGGAGTGTGTACGGCCAGCGTGAAGACAGGCCCGCGTCAACCATGGCACGACATTCATATGTATATGGAAGGGCAAGTTGCCTATGACCTTCTCACCAACTTTGTTGAGAGATGGCGGCGTCAGGCCACGGACAGGGAGAATCGTTTGCTGGCCGTCAATGAAGATGACTTTGTACTGGACTGGGAGGCCCCTGATGAGAACCCTTGGAGTGTGCAGTTCTTCCGCTCCATAAATTCAGATTCAGCACAATTTGACACCAATGTGTTAGATCGCCTCCTGGCCAGGAAGGGGCGACTTTTTGACAACTCCATCCAGCGAGCCTATGTCCACCACATCCGACGAGCCAAACGATTCATTTACCTGGAGAATCAGTATTTCCTCGGGTCGGCTCATGGCTGGTTGGTACAAGAGGCCAAGTGCCCTCACCTCATTCCCATCGAGCTCACCACCAGGATCATCAATGCCATCAAGGCGGGTGAAGACTTCCGGGTGTACGTTGTGGTGCCTATCCATCCTGAGGGTGATCCCACCTCCTCTGCCGTGCAGGAGATCCTTCACTGGCAACATCGCACCATGGAAATGATGTACAGGAAGATCGCCAGAGCCATTCGCAAGGCTCGGATCGAGGCCCACCCCACTGACTACCTCAGCTTCTTCTGTCTAGGCAAGCGTGAGGGACCAGATGAAGTGCCAGAGGGACTGGATCAACCAGACTCCAACTCAGTGGCTGCAAAGGTGCGTGAGAGCCTCCGCTTTATGATTTATGTGCATTCTAAGATGGCCATCTTTGATGACGAGTACATAATCGTGGGCTCAGCCAACATTAATGAGCGCAGCATGAGTGGTAACAGAGATACAGAAATGGCAGTGGGTGCCTTCCAGCCTCAGTTCACCAAAGAGGAATGTGGTGATGGTGAGATAGAGGGAGATGTGCGCACGTTCCGCATGTCTCTTTGGGCAGAGCACTGTGGTGCTCACATGGAGGAGCACAAGAGCCCCTCATCCACAGCCTGTATGGCTGCCCTCAAGACTCTGGGTGAAGCCAACCTCCAGAAGTACCTCTCACCTGAGCCAGAACATAATGATTCTCACCTGATGACATACCCACTTGCAGTGTCTGATGATGGCCATGTTGAGTTGAGGGAAGACTGCCCAAAATTCCCAGACACTGGTGGCTCTGTCACTGGTAAGAACTCAAACTTCTTGCCAAACTCCCTCACCACATGAACAGCCTTGCCATGTCCACAGAGCAAGCTAGGAAACTGGCCTTGGGAAGACCTTGGAGATGACAAATTACCTTGCAGAAGTCCTGTTTTTTGCGGGTGTTGCTGGTTTGTCATGACCAGAGGCATAAAGGGATGCTGTGCTGCCGTGCTGGAGAATGTTTGGTATGATTTTATTTCCAGGTACAAACACTGATGAATTTGCACAAAGTGAATGTAAAGGAAAGTCTTTTATTTAGATTGTACTGCATGATTAGCACAACTTCACCATGAAACTAAACGGTGTCTATTGTCCAACGCACATAGGAATTTAATAGCATAAAGTTATTTTGTTATTTTGTGTATACAGACCGGGATGATATATTTTGATTAATTGCAGAGGACTTATTGAATGGTACAAACTCAGAAATATGTAGAAATCATTTATATAGAACTTTGCCAACAATTAATCAATTAATTAAAAAACTGACTATTATTGAATTTATACATTAGATTTGAGGATAAATTATATGATTTGCCTTGCTTGTTTTTGTATTATGAACTCTTTTTTCCATCATCATATGTTTCAATTTGTGCTAATTTTTGTGTGGCATCAGAGTTTTGGGAAGGCTAGAGAAGGAGAATGCAATAGATGTTCAAATCTTGCCTTAACGTGTTGTGTTTATTGCTTTGCCAGTAAGGACAAAGCTGAATATTGTGTGTGTGTGTTGGTGCTCAGCATTTTGTGGTTATATAGTCTTGATCTTGCATTTACTGTTATTATTGTCCAATATATTAGCACAAGGGTGGGAACAGGGTGGGAGGGGAGGGAAAGAGTGATTGTTGTTATTGTATTAGCCACTGTAGAGTAAAAAAAATTAATGCATGCTCTAAGTGCTTAAAATTAATATCTTTCATTATAATTCATGTACGTTACAGTACGTATACAACAAGTTTCGTAATTTGACCGCAAAAATTTGAAGAGAAAAAAATCTGTGTTTGCCTACAATATACATTTTTAATAAATATAATATTTTTAACTTAAGTACTTTAGGATAGTAGTTATTCTCCTTGGGAGGATTCCTGACTACCTACCATTAATTCGTGTCTGGAGTATGCAATGTTCTATATAAAGACAAATTGCCAAAGGATCAGCTATTATTTTAGAACCACACAATAAAGTTTACTGTTAAAAAGAGAAAATTGAGTATAAATAATAATTGAATAAGTGGTAAATGGTTGTGAATTATGATGGCATTATTTAATTACAAGAGGAAGTGTGGTGAATATGATAATGATCATCCAAAACTCCCAGCAATGGTACTTTACTTTCCAAAAACATATTGCAGCTCTGCAGGAGACACTTGATAATCTCGCTGTGTCGCACTGAGCCTGTCATGTTTAGATTTTCGTGTAAAAAAATGTTAGGCTGTGTAAATGTAAATCATATATAATCAACCTTCAGTTTTGCCTTCTTGAGTCTCTTAATAACTTGAATCTTACAATGTTGATCACTTTACTTCGTACACATTATTTTTTTGTTTGATCATCTTAGTTTGCCAGACCTTAATTTATTTTTATTATGTATCTTCGACTTTATTCCCCTCATCCGCAGTTTTTTGTGTCTTATTATTGTGTCAGGATTACATACTTTATAATTTCAGTATTTGTACTATTCCAGGTCTACCCATTGCACTATTTAATAATTATGATGATGATAATAATAATAATAATAATAATAATAATAATAATAATATCTGAGAGGTAAATTTGAGAGTAAAAAGGTTACTTCTGAAATGAATTTGAAGTCAGTTTTCCATGTTGGGAGTAGTAGCTAATCTGTGAACAGCAAAAAGAATATGCAAGGGAACACCATGATGAATCGGGATAGTGTATGATTTATTGACAAAAATAAGGCATACGCTCCAGCTGCGCGTGGCCGCGGTGCTCATCTCCGTCGCATTTGCCCTGCCTTGTGGGAAAAATCCAACACCCCGAAACAGTGCAGGCCCAGTGTGACATCAGAGTTACTACAGTTTACCTTCCCCTGCTTTCCCCAGGTAGGCTACCTGCCCATTTATCGACCAGCCCAAAAGGGAGGATGAACAGCTGGGTGAACTACATGCTGACTGCCCGGCCGGGATTCGAACCTGTGCCCGCGGATTCGTAGCTATAGGCACGCTAACCACGAGACTACGGAGGCCACTAAAATATAGTGACCATGAAAAAAATTGTAGTGATAGTGAAAAAAAAATGTCATCAACTTACATAGGCTATATAAAGGTGGGAATAATAAAAAAATAACAATTATGTTACCCCAGGAATCCTAAGGGCTTTAAAATATTAATCCCTGGTCCTGGTGACAACACCAGTCATGGCTTTATTTCACTGCAATTAACCACATGTACTGATTGACTGGATTGATGGTTTATTGTCGTAAAAGTATACAACAAAGGAGAAGGGATCAAGGAACATGCCATAGTGTAATTTGCAGTAACAAGAAACATGTGTAGGTACAATATTCACATCACTATGGAGGGTAGGAAATAATAAGATTCGTAATATTATAACAGAACACAGGAAAGCAAAGGAAGAAAGTGTATGAAACTATAGTTCAGGGTGAATGTATGCTATTAACCTACACCATACTGCCGGGCATGCTCCTTCCTTCTTTGTGAAAATCAAAATCTACAATAAACTTACCAATCAATCAATAGTTCAGGGTAAAGTGTATAAGTGTGCACTGTGAAGTAACTAAGTGCAGGGTCTGAAGTATTGAAGTGTTGAGAAGGAGGACCCAAGAAGCGATACAAAGCGGAACAGGTCATAATAATAATAATGATAATAATAAAAAAGTTGAAATAATACCCAAACCAGCACCTCTGCCCTCCAAGTGTTGTGTTTGTCTCGCGGAGTCTCGCGGCCTCTCGGGGATCCTCGCGGCCGGCCAGGTGGCGCGAAATGGCAAGGTAAGATTTGTCTGTAAGAGTTCTCGTCCTTAATTCTCTTAGCTGTCGAGTTAAATACGCCTAGAAACCAGAGACATGTAGGAGTGCCTCACAGTTTGCCATGAGAAGGGATCAGAGGTAACATCACAGCCACAGTGGTGAGTAGAGGGACAAAGCAGCCAGCGGTCATAATTAAACGGGCATCTTCGCATAAGGCTCCTGACATGCCGGCCATGGTTATTTTTGAAAGAGTTAATAGTGTTTCTGGCCTCCAGTGTGACGTGCAGTTCTTCCACTCCAGAGAAGAGGCTCCCTTCATGATCACGGACACCCATGCCTGTTATTAAACTATCACTAAAGGTAAGGGTAATTGTGGAGTCACTCCGCACTTTAAAAATACGATATTACACCTTCATATTATAGTTATGGGATGAAATACATGTCCATCAACCATATTATGAAGGCGCAAGTACTTAAAAGTAAAGAAAAAGGCCTAATCCCCTTCCCCTAATGATCTTGGGGGACCTGTGGGAAATCGGGGTTTTCGGGCGGGGGAGCATATTTACTGCACCTGCACCTGTTCCCGGAGGCATATTCCCAAAGTCTGTGCGGGTATGTGCAGCCTACTCTTGAACAGTGCAGGATAGGTTAGGAAGTGGCCATAATTTTCACCTTTCAAATATTACTTAAAAAATGTAGACTGTCTTACTCATGTTGTACCTAATAGAAAAAAAGGGTAGAGATAAATCATTGCCAGAGATGTAAGGGTGTGAGCGGTTTGGGTCTGAAGTACCGGTCTTGCATAGTGAACTTCCATGTGATAATAAGTTAAAGTTAGCAATTGGCCTTGGTGTATATTTTAGTATGAAGATCCTTGAATCTAGTCACCTCAATGTGATAATGTTAAATATTATTTTTCAGTGGCAGTCATATTTAAAATGAGGCGCTCCGCTGCCCCCTCACAGCTCTTGAAGCGAGCCCAGCAGTTTCGGGCACCTGCTTTTGTGAGCCACCAGGCCAAGCGTCCTTGCCCAACCCCTCAGGAGGGTCAGAAGGGTGGGTAATGGGTGACTGTTACTGTTCTCTTAAGCAGTTACATTTTGTGAGAGATGAACCTGTAATGTTCGTCATCATACATTTTATTATTTAGACTCTGCCTGTAAACTATATATGTTCCATTACAGTTAATTATACAATCTGTGATTGGTGGTGCAGTCACATGATCACTATTCCTTTGTTGTATGATGATATTTGCCATAGTCCTTCATTATTTTTAAACAGCTAGGAATGCATCCCTATCATACCCATGTTTTTAGGCTATCAGTAAAGGGTCAACCACTTAACAATCAGTTTTTGAGTAATTTAGTCCAATTGTATAGCATTGGATGCCTGTATTTACTTTTCTATGAAGCTTTAGTGGTTCATGATGTACTAAGAAGGCTAATCTTGTATTATGTCTACCATCTTTCTGCAGAGCCAATTCTTCAATGTCAGGATTCCGAACACCCAAATACTGACATAAAAAAGCGAAGTGCATCCGATATATTGTCTGTTATAAACAAATCTATAGCTCCTAACAGTGGCAGTGTTGAAGAGGAAAAAAACTGTATAATAAAGGGTGATGGACGTGGCCAATCAGCAGAGCTTGAAGGAGGCAGTGCTTTGGTGTCACAAGGTGGTCAGTTGACCCCGCTAGGTGAGAGCAGTTATAATATTCCTCACCATTCCAATTTGACACACTCAAAAGAATCAATCGGAAATGGAAGGTCTTTCAGTGTCCCCAAGAGGCAAGTGGAAAGAGGCAAGAGTGGATGGAACAGTTCTTATAGTACTGGTGGATCTCCCAGCCTGGGGAGAGGACTACCAGAGGAGGAGAATCAGGCTCCAGCTGATGTCAGGTGTGATTCTGCTGTATTCTAGCAAACTTTAAAAAAATTATTTATATATTTCATCAAAGTAGTGCAGGTTTTTTGTTTATTCAAAGTTTACTCTGCTCCTTATATAAAGAATTAAGTTTTAAGAATGCTTTACTCTGCACTAAGTAAAACAATAGGCTGTGCCTTAGGACTTGTTGTGTCTCTTAAAATGGGGATGGCATCACACTCTTCATTGGTTTAGTATTAGGTTAGGTTCCACATGAGGGTTATATATCTAAGAATTGGTGTCTTACAGGTATTACGCAGTGGTGTGGTGCAAGCTGTCTCGTAAGAAACACAAGAACTGGGAAGGAGATGCTGTCCTTATAGTCAAGGGAAGGAGTGTAGTCCTCAAGGTAGGACAAAGATACTTTTGCCAAAAATGTCAACTGAAATGCCTGACAGAAACAATTAGAAACTTGACACTTTAATTTAATAGCAGGGAATTTAAACTTACATCTATTTTAATTCACCAACCACATTAATTGAAATGCTTTGATAATCAACTGCAGGACATGGAAGCGAAGGAGATAGGACGAGGTATGGGCTACAAACTCAAGGATCTGAATTCCTTGGAGGAGGGCAGCACCCTCCCTGTGGGCGGCAAGGAAATAGAGGTCAGTAATTTCTGCTGAAAGTCAGTACAAGAGTAGTAACTCAGTATGGCCTTTTTTTGAGTCAATGAACTTTTTTCCCCTTACCATTATTGTATATATGTAAGGAAAATTCTTATATTGCAAAACATTGTAAATGTGTACATATTACAAAATAGCTGGATACTCTAGAATATACAGTAGTTATGGCATTTTATGTATCTGAGTTACTGAATGCTGAGTTTGAACCTAGGGCCACAAAATATATAAGTAGTACTTTATTTCTTGTGATGCAATATACGTATTTGCATTGTTGTGCATGTTATATATTGCTGCAGATTCAAAATGTCATCAGTGCTGAGAGCTATGCCCTGGGTCATTGTTTCCAAGGAGAGATTGCAGCAGTTAATGAGAAGCCTGAAGCAACTGCCCCAAAGCCTCCCAGGCCCAAGCCCAAGCCGTTTCGCCTTCCAACAATGGGCCGCACACCTGCTTCAGCGTGCCCCACCAGGGAAGGGGAAAATGTTCCGCTCTTTGACCCTACCCTGCCAGATGCTCTTGTTTTACCCAGACCTCCTGCTCAGCACCAGGTAGTTTGCTGCTTACTGTTAGTGGTACTCAGTATGAAAGTATTTAGGCTTACAGAAGAAGAAACAAAAGGAACTTTCTAAAGGAGAACAGTATGTTAAAGCATGAAATGTGGATTCCTATGTTATGTTTAGTATTTTTTTTAAATACTTATGATATTTCAACTATATTGCATATAAAGTTATCCTGTTGGTCACCACATCTTAGCAATTATGTGACCAGATATGAACATTTTTTTTCAATTATGCTGCATGTAGAGTTATCCTGTTGGTCACTACTTCTTAGCAGTCATGTGAAGTAGGCTCAGAAGTTTGCTAGGCAGTATCCTTACACACCTTTGAGACAGAGTATCTTCTCTTCTGTTTAGTGGCAACACAATGGTTCTCATGGCCGGGTGGTGGATGTGGTGGTGGACCCTCACCTTGCCAGCAAGCTGCGCCCTCACCAGCAGGAGGGTATTGTCTTTATGTACGAGTGTGTGATGGGCTTCCGTCTCCAAAGTGGGAGTGGTGCCATCTTAGCTGATGAGATGGGGCTGGGGAAGACTCTGCAGTGTATCACTTTGATTTGGACTCTGCTGAAACAGGTAATTCTACTTGTAACATTCCTTTACATCTGAAAACTTCTTTCACTTAACAACATAATATTAAGGAAAATCCTGAATTTTTTTAATATCTTGCTATTTATATGCTTATTTTATATAACTACTATGTAGTGAATGAACCATAAGAAATGGTTCACTGTAGTACCGGTGTATGAACTCCATGATGTAAATGTATTTCTTACTTACTGTGTTCAATCAGGGCCCATACAGCAGGCTTCCAGTGGTAAAGAGGGTGCTGGTGGTGACACCCTCCAGCCTCACTGCCAACTGGCTGAAGGAGTTCAAAAAGTGGCTGGGGATGGAGCGCATCCGTGTATTTGTTGTGGACCAACAGAACAAGGTAGGAGCTTAATTATATAATATATATGAATTAATTGAGTTATGTATTTATTGATTTACTTTAAATTGTTTATCTATTTATATTATTCAGTTAACATTTTCAGAGGTTTGTTATATTTGTTGTATTATGTGACCCTCCTTGTTGATGTTTAACTATCCTCGCAGGTTGAGCAGTTTGCCTCGCAGCAAAACACACCAGTGATGATCATTTCATATGAGATGTTCATCAGAAGCTCTGAAGTGATTGAAAAGCTTGGCTTTGACTTGCTTGTCTGTGATGAAGCTCACCGCCTCAAGAACCCGGCCATCAAGACCACACATCTCCTTGCCTCCCTTCCCTGTAGGAGGCGGATCCTGATGACTGGGACACCTATACAGAATGACCTGCAGGTGGGAAGAATTTATTGTTTTAATCATTTGTATGATTCTCATCATTTACTGCTGTATAAAAAAAAATATTGTCTAATGGTAATAACAATATGTTAATACTGGGTCAAGGAGCCATGAATAAATATGTTTATGTATTCTATCAGATCATAATCTCTATTTATCAGTCTGTCTATAAATCTATCTATCTATCTACCTATCAATGTATTGGGCTTCTTACATTTTTACCATGTTAATATGTATATGTATTTATACATAAATAGGAACCTCTTCATAAGCCAGCAAATTTTCAATATTTTACATTTAATTATTGCCCATATTCTCATGTTCACCCTGACTTACCTATCTGTCAGGAATTATTTGCATTGGTGGATTTTGTCAACCCTGGCGTGCTGGGAACACCATCCAGCTTTCGTCACATTTATGAGGAGCCGATTGTTGCCTCTCAACAGCCCAACACTCCACACACTGAAAAGGAGCTTGGTAAGACTGCACCCACTCATTGCCTATCATGTGTTTTAAGAATTATGCTGTAAGAAGCATATAGTTACAAAATTTACATCAATAATTTTTTATCATGAAATTCATCTTAGAGTTTTGTTTTCTCACCCAAAGGAACAAGCCGGGCCTCCCAGCTCAACAGGGTTACTTCACTCTTCATCCTGCGTCGCACCCAAGACATCATCAATAGGTAAATTTAATGTTGCCTTCAAAATGCTAACAGTATACTTTATGTAACTCATTCTTTTGTTATCTTATATCCTCATATCTTTATGAATTTCAGCTTTACATTGTTTCTATTGTGTCAATCTCTAATGTTAAATGGGTCTTTTTCTCTCAGGTATCTTCCTCCTAAGTCAGAGTATGTGGTTTTGTGCCAGCCCTCAGAGACTCAGCTGTCTTTATATTCGGATGTGGTTGGGTGTCGCAGTCTTCGCAGATGCTTTACTAGTGTTGAACCAGGAGACCATCTTTCTGCCATTCTGGCATTGAGGAAGCTTTGCAACCATCCAGCACTTCTAGCTGTTCGTGATGGGGACAATGAAAAGCAGAGTGACTTGGCACAGGAGATTGCTGGATTCATGCCCTCACACTTGAAGGCAGGAGTGTATGATGAAGCTGTGAGTAGTAATGAAGATTTAGTGTTATAAAAGGGGTGATTTATTTAATGTTATTTGCAATAGTTACTTCCTTCCCAATTACATCTGAGTCAGTTTGAATATTTTTAATTATGTTTTAAAGTCTCTGTCACTAGTCTTTAATTTGAGTATTAAAACCAAATTCTGAATTTGTACTGTGAAGCCATTTCATAAGGAAAAAAATTGAATTAGAGGAATCCACTGAGGTCTGATATTTCTTATCAATATGGTTTAAGCTGTGTTCACAGTGTTCATACCTTTTGTAAAAGCTTTTATTTGCTTTTCTCTATTACACACTCAGAAAGAGAGTGCATTATATTAGGGATTAGTTTTCCCATTGATTCAACAGTGCAGGGTTTGAAACAAAAACTTTGCATCCCACAGGACAGTGGCAAGTTGGCTGTTGTGTCCTGCATGCTGTGGGCACTACGAGAGGGAGGGCAGGAGAAGATTGTGTTGGTGTCTAATTATACCACCACCCTGGACATGCTTGCTGCTCTGTGTGTCCAGTATGACTATCCTTACCTCAGGCTGGATGGATCAACACCCACGGCCAAGAGGCAACACCTGGTAGACTCTTTCAACAACAAACACTCAAAGGATTGTAAGTCTGCTAGTTGGTCATAGTCTAGAGCAGTGATAGTCAAACTGGGTGCATGAATTTTTTCAAAGGGTACATGTAAATAATGGGGTACATGGAGGGGTACATAACATGGCCAGTGTGCATGAGAGTGCACAGTACGAAAAGAAGTTTCAGGAAGAAAATTGTACTGGTAAGTGTCAAGCAAGAAATTAATTTAAATTGAGATTAAAATATTACAGATTCATGTATTATATTAGTATATTAAACTCCCAACGGTCCTATATCACAGTTATGTAGGACCGAGTGGCTATTTTTTATGTTTAAAATAGACACCTAATACTTAAGATGTGATTTTTGAGGCTAGGGGACATGAATTTCTCAACAGCTCCTGGAAGGGTGCATGAACTTAGAAAAGATTGAAGAACACTGGTCTAGTAGAGCAGAATTGCTTTTGAATATCACAGCTATTTTCTTCAGCTACACACTATTTATAAACATGCCTCCATTGACCTATGATTCAGTGTTGAAATATATTGGTTTGTGAACATTTCCAGTTGTTTCCATAGTGGAAGATTTTTTTTTTTCTGTTGCTAATATTTTATTCTTAGTATAATAAAAGGATAATTTTGTGCCCATAGTTGTGTTTCTGCTGAGTGCCAAGGCAGGTGGTGTTGGCCTCAACCTGGTGGGAGCATCACGCATCCTCCTCTACGACATTGACTGGAACCCGGCCACAGACCTTCAAGCCATGGCCAGGGTGTGGCGGGATGGCCAACACAGGAAGGTCCATATTTACAGGTGTGTGGACCAACTGACTTGCTCCTGTAATTGTATATGATCCTTTTCTTTAACCCCTTCACTCCGGCGACGCTGACGTTGGCGTCCGACGGCGTCACCATATGGAAAGAGTTAGTCCTCTTCTGTACCTCTCAGTCCTCCTCTAAATTCCTCTTAAGAGGTTTAGAAGAGGATTAAAAGGAAACAGAAGAGGATTAAGAGGCTTAGAAGAGGACTAACTCTTTCCATATGGTGACACCATCGGACGCCAACGTCGGCGTCGCCGGAGTGAAAGGGTTAATTGAAAACTGTATGCTCCACAATCTGATTTCGTAATTCAGTATGTCATTAGTGGAGGTTGTTTTATTTCAGCTTGTATTGTGAAGCTTCAGGATTTCAATTTGAATAAATGAAGTTGGGCCCAGAAATCTCAAGTTTATTGGATAAGTGAATAATGTCACCTACGTCCTTTGGAATATGGTGTTATTTATGTAAAGCTGATAAAGAGTGGACAACATTGCTTTGCTACAAGACTTGTTAATGACATGCTCTCTAATTAATGTTTCTCATGCAGTTGTTATAGTGAAAGGTAGGAAAATATGGCCTGTCAATGCTGTACCCTCTAATCCAGGGGTTCCCAACCTTTTTGTTCTTCTGTACCCTTGGACATTTTTATAGGTTCCCGTGTACCCCTAGAAATTTAGGAAAAAAACGATTAAATTGTAATATTTTGATATTATTTTATAATGAAATCTGTATGTGTAAACTGATGATATAATTTAAGTTAAATAACAGTTTTGCTTACTAAAATGAGGAGATTGAAAAAAACACAACATTGTGCAATATGAATGCAGATTACAACACCATGTATTGTACAGTAGTGGTTATTCTCTCGGACCCAATGTACCCCCTGAAAAGTGCAAATGTACCACTGGGGATACATGTACCCCAGGTTGGGAACCCCTGCTCTAAGCAATGCTTGAATAATGATTCTTGTTAAAGATAAATTTCTCATACACCTTGAATATATACTATTCACTATAAATTCTTTATCCAACTCCTGTAGAAGCTTCATAGACAATCACACTACCAACCGAGATACTGAGTTCCCCATGAATGAGTACTTTATGCTTAACAAATTATGTATTCCCACTAGAAACTTTAATGCATCCAATCATCCTCATAGTAGCTCTTTATACTGATGTAACCGAGCAAAGCAATATCCCTTTGATCTATATCTTCGCTGGCAGACTTTTGGTGGCTGGGACGCTAGATGAGAAGATGTACCAGAGGCAGGTGTGCAAGCAGGGCCTCAGTGGAGCGGTGGTGGATGCCAGGGAATCTAACCATGCCCATTTCTCCACAGAGGAACTTAAGGTTAGTTAGACATAATTTGAACAGAGTCTGAAGACATTTCCTTGTGATTGGAGGTTTTGAAAATGCTGCCATTCATGGTAGGAATGTGTGTATTTCTTATTCGTTCCTTTGCATTTAATCATGTTGCTACTGCCATATATAATTTTCTTACATTGCAGTTTAGTGTATTATGATATGTTTGGCAAAACAATTCATGATTCCTTTTTATTATTTAATATGTTTTGTATTAAATATGTTGTCTAGAACTTTAATGCTCTCAGTAATTCATGGCACAGGAAAATAGGAGAGAGGAAAGTCTATGGTAAATAAAAGAATTATGACTGCATAAATGTTTGAAATATAATGCACAAATTAATGAAATGTGTTACAATCACTTAACAGCTCTAGATTTTTAGCACTGGTCATTGTTTTGAAAAGAGATTGTGGAAGGAATGTAGATATAACTTGAATTCATTTCCCTGTACCTCTGATATTTTTGTATTTCTGAGAACTAAAAATAAAGGAGGATAAATAGGAAAATAAGGGTATGTGCCACTTTTAATTTATCACTATGAATAAGCTGTACATAAAGGTAAATGAAATTGTTTTTTGTCATTGTTGGAATATACTAATTTACCACATGTGTTTAGGTACATAAGTGCCAATCTTTTAAGGAGCTGTTTGTGACTTGCTTCCCTTCCTCAGGACCTCTTCACAGTACACTACGACACAGCTTGCCTTACCCATGACCTTCTCCAGTGTGAGTGTGACCAGCAGGGGGGCAGTGCTGCTCCACAACAAGCAGCAACTGAACAGGAACCAGAAAGAGGTGCTTTGAAAAGAAGTATATGTTCATCTAATGAGTGTTAGAAGCTTTGGTAGATGTTTACAGCCTCTGTTGAGATCAAGCACATACATGATTAAGCATATTAGAATATTGCATTTTTTTATTGTTAGATTCATTTAGATGTTCAATGGATGATGCCTGTACTGTAGAAATGATAATGATTGTGGAGGATTGGTGTAAAGTATCATGCTTATAGTATCCTGTAAATACATGGATGAAGCATGGGCATATGCAGGGTAAAGTCCATGCAGAATATTTGCTGTTAATACCATGGTTAAACCTTTCTTGCACTGAAGAGAATAATCTTATAAGTTGTTATAGCTTCTTTTTATGGCCGTCACAGCACCACATGATGAAGTACATACCAGTAATTTGTCTTGGGATGAAATCAAGGTCTTAGTGTTTGATTTTGAAAATAACCTCACTTTTTTTTTTTTTTTTTTTTTTTTTTTTACGTCGCTGCCTGTTGCGCCGGTAGGCATCTTCCTGGTGGGGCCTGATGGTCGGCCCAAGGCTTCTTCCAGGTGGGGCCTGATGGTCGGCCCAAGGCTTCTTCCAGGTGGGGCCTGATGGTCGGTCCAGCCCGTTCTGGCGCAGGCGAGAGTTTATAGTGGCGCCATCTTGCATTGGCTCATGCTGCCCCCCAGAACTCGTTCTTGATTCGCTTGGACGGCTTCCTCTAGAGCAGTGATTCCCAACCGGTGTGCCGCGGCACCAAGGGGTGCCGTGATCTTTGAGGAGGGTGCCAAAATTCAAAAAAAAAAAAAAAAATTCTTCTCTCTCTCTCTCTTGCTGCTGCTGCTTATTTTTATTTTTAATTTTCAACTTTTCTTTTTTACTTTTTTTTGATAATTTGTAATAATTTTTGGAAGAAATTAAAATTAATACTAATTATATGAATTTTTTGATTTTTTTTAATGTAATTGTATTGTACGGAGAACAGGAGAACAGGAGGAGGGGAGGAGGGAGGGAGGGGGAGGAGTGAGGCGACTGACACACGTGACACACGTACGCGGGCAGCAGTCGGCCACCCACTGCCCAGAAGCCCAGTGTCTCAGTCAGATTGGTGACGCAAAAAAAGAAGCAGGTAGTATATATCCTCCTCTCTCAGCGTTAGCAATATACATACCTGGTATATATATTACTAACAAAATGAATCGTTCGTGTTTTTTTTTCTTTTTTTTTTTTTTTTAAATTAATTAATAAATATTAGTAATTTATTTCTTTGCTTTAATAGCAAAAAAAATTTAATAATAATTTTTTGTAATACAATATGTAAAAAATTTCGTAAAATTTGCAATTTGCAATTCTTATTAAGCTAAAAACGTGTTTTGTCGCTTTCCACCTACTAATAAAAAAAAATAAAAAATATAATAAAAAAAAAAAACATAAATTAAATATAATATGTAGGTGCCGGGAAGTTTTGAGCCGGGAAGTTTTGCCAAAGGTGCCAAAAAAGGGCAAGGAAAAAGGTGCTCTAGAGTCCGGGTTGATGGGTGGTCTTCAGGACAGCATGTGGGTAGTTTTAAGCCACTCGGCGGTGACTGAAAAATCCGAGTGGGAGCGTGGGGATTCGAACCCGCGTCATCCATCACGCGGTGAATGTGAGCCAAGTACGCTACCAGTTCGGCCACCGCCTACCCTACCCTTAGATCAAGTTATTTAATAAATAAGTAGATTTTTGTTTGAACATTTTACCCTTGTCTCCACAGCCTGCCAGCTTGGGGCAGTGAGCACTTCTGCTACTGCTGACACACAAATTACCAGGACCATGGATCAGCTGCAGCGTTGGTACCACCTTGCACCTCCCTTACCACTGTCTCTTATCAAAGTAAGGCTAAATATTTTTTGTATGGTATTTCAATGAATAAGAGTGACTTCATGCCAAAACAAACTAGAGATAGTTGGTACATATATTTACACTGCCAGGTTAGACATAGACATTGGACCTGTGAAATTGAATTATAGCCATTCTATCCGGCAAGTTTCTGCTGCTTTGCTAGTTAGTATTACCATGAACTTGATTGCAATTGTTGGGGCAAGTCTGTATCATTGGGAGTACAAGCCTAGTGATAGCAAGGATGCATGCAACAGGTGATGCTTAATTGCTGGTTAGATAACACATTTTTTCAACACAGGATCAGTGCTTGGAGGCTGCCAGTGACTTCATAACTTTTCTCTTCTACAACGAGTCTCGTACTGAAGTGATGAAGTCCTCATAGCGTCAGTGTGGCACATACTGTAAGAAGAGGAAAGTTGAAATTGAAATTTAGTTAAAGGGAACATTTTGATACATTTTTATATCATATGACTCTTTGCCCTCCCATTCAGTTTTACAGTCCCCAGGGAAGGGCAATGTAAACACTCCTGGAAACATTTGTGTCAATAAATTGTTTACATTATATGCTTAAGTCTTTTATCTCCACAAGAAATATAAGCTCTACCTGCATCATGCCCTCCTAGCTATGATTGATCAATTTCACCAGAATAATAGTTCCAATTTCTTAGCATCGATACAGTCACTACTATTATAAGTGACATTTCTCATTTCCCTTCATTCAGTGTGGTGCGTGATGTACCAATCAGAGACCACTGAAAGGTTCTATTGGGCAAATAGTGAAAGATATTAAGCATAAACCTACCTATGTCAGGCTATGTGACCTATGTCAGGCTATGTGTGAGTTTTATTTAAACTTTTAGTTCTGAGACAGAGGAGACGTTCTCATCTCTTTAGAGGATTTAGTTTTGAGGTTGCTTCTGGTTGAAATTCTGTAAGATGCCGCCTTTGGCAGCTAAAGTATAATTCCCAGGTCGTTTTCTATGCTTTGTTTAGGAAATTTTTAGATGTATGATAAACGCTTTACCACCCCAGGGTAAGTAAATGTATTGCATCTATACACTGTACACTTAATCTGTACATTAATTAGGGCTTTAGAGAGGATCAAAGCCTGCCATTTAATTGTAATGGCATTTGCTGCTACTAAAGCAAGTTGGGATCCAGCACCACCTCTCGTGACCCAACCTTGCCACAAGTTATGACTGTCAACTAGACTTGCTGTGGTCATCGACACTTCTTGTTGTTACATTCTCATCTCTCATATACAGGCTTCTCCCTAGTTATGCATAGTCCTTGGTTGGACTGAACCGTGACGTTCATGTTAATATTATTACGCAGTGAGAGAGAGAGAGAGAGCAATTTTTTTTTTTTTACAACAAAGGAGGCAGCTCAAGGGCACACAAAAAAAGAAAACAATAATAAAAAAAAGCCCGCTACTCGCTGCTCCTAAAAAAGAAACAAAAGAGGTGGCCGAAAGCAAGGTCAAATACGAGAGCAGAGATGTCTTGATACCCTCCTCTTGAAAGAGTTCAAGTCGTAGGCAGGAGGAAATACAGATGAAGGCAGATTGTTCCAGAGTTTACCAGCGTGAGGGATGAAAGAGTGAAGATGCTGGTTAACTCTTGCATAAGGGGTTTGGACAGTATAGGGATGAGCATGAGTAGAAAGTCGAGTGCAGCGGGGCCGCGGGAGGGGGGGAGGCATGCAGTTAGCAAGTTCAGAAGAGCAGTCAGCGTGGAAATATCGATAGAAGATAGAAAGAGAGGCAACATTGCGGCGGAATTTAAGAGGTAGAAGCATTGCAAACTGTGGTTAGATATTTAAATAGAGCGTATGATGCATCAATATTACTTAGAGCACTAAATATACAAATGATTTTAAGTCCGAGCATTGTTAATTGTAGTTATTTTTAAGACCCTTTATGGTGCCTGTGTTGCATGCATACACCTTGAAGTTGACGAGCTAAGCACACACAAGTGATTTGGTTCGTTGCTCACTTTACGGTAGGATATTTTCTCTGCTTTGGCGTATGTTCCCTCGCAATTTGACAGGAATGTGGTGACAAGAAGGCATATTTGCTGACTTGGAAAACATCGAATTATTTTCCACATCATAATATATTGGAGCTCCTCGGCCGTAAAAGGTTAATGACCCCTGGGTGGTTTGTTTAGACTCTTTAAAAGTCTCCACCCACGCACCCCGCTTATTATAGCCGAGATAAATTTGCTCGGAATGGGTATTTAAGTATTGAGGGTGATTCACTGGTGCAGCGTTGTAATGAACTCCCAATTCTCAGGCCATTGCCGTTCAAGGATTGTAATTAATTAAAACTGAGTTAACTGACCCAAGTAAAATAATTTAGTTCGTTCTGTCGCGGGAAGAAACAAGGGGAGAGGAGGCGACAGGTGGCAACTGCAGGCAGGTGACTACAGGTCACCTCACCTGCCCAAAACGCCATAGCTCTCTCGCCGCCCCCAAAGCCACGCGCTGCTGGCCGCGAACACGGAGCGGGGATCAGTCGTGTCGCCGCAGCCGGTGCGTCGGGGTGTGCATCTCGTGTGTGTCTGTGTGCCCTGTGCAGTGTGTTGCCTCAGTGCTTGATGGTAAAACTTTCTTTTAAATTACACGTCGGTACTGAACGGAAAATGCTACTCATGGTGGACGAACCGATTGATATAATGGGACTTTGCACTGTTATATTAGATTAGTCATTATTTTTAGGCAGTGTATGCTTGGACATTTGTATGCGTTATGACCACATGTCTTTAAATATGGATGTAATCGTCCCTAGAACATCTGTGCTGTGTTGAAAAGTCACTGAAAGGGGCAGGGAGGAGGCGCGGTCAGCGAGTGTTGTGTGCCCCGCTGGAACAGTTGAGGGAGGCCCCACCAGTCCAAGCCGCCATCAGGGAGACCACAATCAATTTTTCATGCAGAAGTAAGGAACCCGTGAATGGCCTTCCTTTTTTCGAGTCTTGTTCCACTTCCGAGAAACAAAGAAACCACGTCCACTTAAAATCGGCTCATCACGTGTTGTTCACCTGTTTGTGGAGGCTGAAACCTGACCCTCACCCATACGTTGTGCGTTGACTAGCTTTACCCCAAGGCGGTGGTGGTTCAGGATCCAAATCTAAAAAAAAAAAAAAAAAAATCAATTCAGCAGGGCCGTTGGGTACGGGATCAGTTTCCTTTACGTAGGTTGTCATGGCCCTCCCGTTTACTTTTTGTTTCGGCTTGATACATACAGTTATCGGAATGTAATGTGTGGACGTGTGTGGAGTATTAATTTTATGATTCCCAGGTATATTGTAAGAAGGCACTTGGATATCACCCGGAGGCTCTTGGTGGAGTTTGAGCGGACGATCCATCTTCACTAAATCCACACTTGTACTCAACCATGGAGCTGCTAACCGTCAAGATCATCGCACTTACTCTGCTGGGGGTGTTCTCGCTGTTCTTTGGCCTGCTGCCGCTCCGTCTGAGGAAGGCGCTAGCGAAAGGGTCAAAGAGGCGCGAGAGGATAGTGTCCTGCCTTCTGTGCTTCGGCGGCGGCGTCCTGCTGGCCACGGTGTTCACTCACATGTTGCCGGAGACGAGGGAAGGCTTCGCCGCTGCCGCCCCCGATGTCGAGTACCCGCTGGCCGAAGTGGTGATCTGCCTCGGGTTCTTCCTCATCTACTTCGTGGAGGAGTTTGTCCACAAGGTGAGTGATGTGACGCTGCGTGTTGGCGGTGACCAACAGGAGGGATAGGGAAAGGAGTGCGGAAAGGGAAGGCTTTGGTATACTCGAAGATGAAACACTGTATTGACATTGGTTATGTAAATTAAAATTTTGTAACGTCAACAGTCTAGTCGGAGCGAGATCATGTTTTAAGAATGTGAGAAGTGCAAGTTTAAATGCAGTGGCTAAAGAATTGACGGGTACTACGAGTTGTCGTGGTACTAGATTATATAATGAAGTCACATACGGCGAGGTGAACGCGGGAGTAAGGACAAGACTTAGTGTTCCAGCCAGTTACAGCCAGGCTGCTCCGGTGGCCCCGTGGCCGCGCGCCGCAGTTTTTTTAGTGTGGACCAGGGTTAATCCTGGTGGTCAAACTTAGGTCTTAACGATGCACTTTTTTGTGTATGAGAAAAGAATCACAAAGAAATCCATCAAAATACTGTTTGGGAGCAGGGTTGGATCAAATACTTCCAAGCCGCCCCATCCCTCAGTAACTTCCTAAATCCTCTCCTACTCCTCCTCCAACATTTATTATCTTATTACCTTAATCACTTCCTTGTTCCTACACTCCTCCTCCATGTGACCTGAGGTTAATTTCCTCCGTACTCCCCACCCTACATCTTTTTCCTCCTCCGCCTTCAACCTTAATGTTCTCCTTACTCCACTTTCCCCGTGATCTGACGTTAATCCTTTCCTCCTTCGCCTTCAACCTAAATCTGTTTCCTTCTCCGCCTTAACGCGGCTTAACATTACTTCTTTTTATATTTCCTTAACGGTAATTATCCTCAAATGGTTTTGACTCGAAATATAAATACAAATACAAAATATTTTTTCTGGATGCCAAAATATAAATACAAATACAAAATACCTTTTTTCTGGGTGCCAAAATACAAATACAAATACAAAATACTTTTTTCTCTGGATGCCAAAATACAAGTACAATAAAATTATATTTAAATATAATTCAAATACAAATACAATTGTATTTGATCCACCCCTGTTTGGGAGAGGAGACTCGAGGGGCGTAATCCGGTTGCAGGTAAATTGTGGTAACACGCACGTCGCACTTTACATCTATCCAAGGGTATTGGTTCATAACTCTCCCCACCCCCCGACACACACACACACACACAGGCTGAAGGGCGGAGATGAGCACTGACGTAACGTGTGACGCGTGTCATGGATGCGTTAACCCTATCCTTTCCATTACTGTTGCGTGTCAGTGATTATTTTGTTCACGGGAGACTTTTCTTCGTCCGTAAGGGAACAACGAAGTGATTCGTATCACGTAAAGACGTTTCGGCCTCGTCTTGATCAGGATTGGGCCATAACGGAAGTTGAATAATAAATAGTATTTCTCCACCAAGAACATGAGCTAAAGCAGTCCAGACAAAGGAGGAGCCCCGCCACAGAAGCCGCGGAGGAAGGAAACGATAGAATGTTAAAATAAATATTGCGGATATGACGCAGGAGGCTGATGACCTGACTAAGGGTTTCTTTTCCGTTAGCAGGACGTGGAAACATGTGTATTTTAGACATGTATTACCTGGTTGAAAGAGAGAGAGAGAGAGAGAGAGAGAGAGAGAGAGAGAGAGAGAGAGAGTTCCTATGCTGTGTAAGTATTCAGAGTGTATTGCTGAATGTACGCCATCCCATCCGTATTAATGGGTGGTGTTTGTGACAGCATTTTCATTGTCGAACGCTTGCATAATACTTAACTGTGATCCAGCTGTGTGCCTTCTTACGTAATGAATTTTGTCTATACTATAAGAGAAGATGGCGCCACTATAAACACTTGCCTGCGCCATGACGGGCTGGGGCCGACTATCACCCATGCCCCTCAAAAAAGCCTACCGGCGCTATAGGCGTTCACGTAAATAACAAACAAACAAAAAAAACATGATGGAGGGCATTAAGATACAGGGTAGCTTTTTCCACCATGCATACAGAAGCTGAACATTCCTCGTTACACTATTTTAGGAGATATTTTACACGAGGTCCAAACTACGCAGAAAAAAAAGGAAGGAATGAAATCGTAAAAACTGTTGGAAAGCCTACCAAGCTAAACCTTTATTTTTGTAGGCTGACGATAGGATTTACTGTAGCCCGAAGTGAAGTGAAGTTTGCACACTACTTGAACGGATTCAGAACGTCCTTGATGGGTGTTGTTAGTACTTAGCCAAAGCACCGTTAGCGAGAGTCGTTATGGCAGATTTTTATCGTTTTATTGATATAGAAAACAGCTGCCGTAAGGAATGTGTGTGTTCTGTGTTTTCATAATATTTTGCAGTTTCTTCTTACTTAACACACACACACACACACGCAGGACACGCCCATTCCACGTAACCCCGAGATGACTCACTCCTATTACCATACACCTGAGAGAGAGAGAGAGAGAGAGAGAGAGAGAGAGAGAGAGAGAGAGAATGTCATGCTTACTTGCTGGAAATACGAAAAAGGATGCTGATGGAAAGGTCACCAAAGTAACGAAATTGAAAAAAAGGAAGAGAGAGAGAGAGAGAGAGAGAGAGAGAGAGAGAGAGAGAGAGAGAGAGAGAGAGAGAGAGAGAGAGAGAGAGAGACTGTGTGCACTGAAGGGAGGTTCATGTAGGACGTGTGGGTGTGGTCTCAATCTATTTTTCATGCCTCAAAATGATGCAGGTGTGTTCCTTCCTTCTTTCCATGCGTAGCCCTTCCCATTTCCTTCCCGGTCTCCTCTTCTTTCCCACTCAAGGTCACGGGCTACGGTATGATGGCCCCTGAAGGCTATGGGCTGGGGGCAAGGCAGGTAGAGAGGAAGAAAGGGAAGGAGGCTGGAGCGAGGGGGTTTGGAATGCTGCTGCCGTGCCCACCACCTCGCCTCGTGCTCGCCACCTTGCCTCCTCCCTCTCCGTCTCTTGTTGTTCTTTTGCTTCCCTCCTTTTTCCTCCTTTCTGTCCAAAGCCAATTGTCACATCCCTCGCGTGCTATCCTTTCATTTACTTTTGTTCCTTGTTTCTCTACCTTCTGCCTTTCTCTTATTCCATTTTCTTCCTTCTTCCATCTTTTATAAACCCTAAAATGTCACTTTCTTCTCATGTTATCCTTTATTTTTTCTCCCACTTGTTTCTATTCCTTCTATCGCTCTTTTCTTCCACTGTAATGCCTTTTTTTATTTATCTCTTCTTCCATATTTTATAAACCCTAAAATGTCACATCCTTCTCATGTTATCCTTTATTTTTTCTCCCACTTGTTTCCATTCCTTCTATCGCTCTTTTCTTCCACTGTAATGCCTGTTTTGTTTATCTCTTCCATCTTTTATAAACCCAAAAATGTCACATCCTTCTCATGTTATCCTTTATTTTTTCTCCCACTTGTTTCCATTCCTTCTATCGCTCTTTTCTTCCACTGTAATGCCTGTTTTGTTTATCTCTTCCATCTTTTATAAACCCAAAAATGTCACATCCTTCTCATGTTATCCTTTATTTTTTCTCCCACTTGTTTCTATTCCTTCTATCGCTCTTTTCTTCCACTGTAATGCCACTTTTATTTATCTCTTCTTCCATCTTTTATCAACCCAAAAATGTCACTTCCCTTTGCATGCACCATCCTTTTCACTCTTGTATTACGTCCTTTCTCTTCCCTCACCATGATGTCACTTCCCTTTTTCTTCCCCCCAAATCACTACCCTTTCCATATAATTATTTGTTCTTCCTTCTTTCCCATTCTTAGTTTACGATCACTCTATTCACCGTGATTTTCCATTCCCCTCGCTCTCGGATCTAAAGTCAAAATGTTACCTCC
>NC_066510.1:27790178-27815178 GCF_024679095.1 Eriocheir sinensis | reverse complement strand
GGACGAGCTAGGCTTATCCACCTTTTGTTTCTCAGCTTGATTGACACTCTTTCTTTTAACTGTTGTTGTTTTCTTCCCAGTGGGTGATGTGGGTGATTTACGTCGCATTTCAATATTTTCTCATCAGAACCGGTGTTCCGTGTACTCTTTGAGCGGCTGCGGCGGCGGGGAAGCCAAGGTGATGGGCCCCAAGTCTCAGTGGTCCCAGGATGGAATCGTGAACCCTGTGTTTGCTGGAGACCTGGATGCCACTACATGGAACCCGTCACTCAAGGAATCAATCATGACCTCCACACAGGTGAGGACACACGTCAAACTCTCTAGTAAGTTGAGTGAGCGTCTGAATGTCCAGTTTTGATATTCGAATCGATTATGGTTTGTGGCATGATTCTTTTGTTTTCGTTGTAGAATTTGTCGGGTCCGCCAGCGTCCAATGGTAAGGTGGCGCCCGATGGAGAGCATCGCGACGGGAAGGTGGGCATACAGCAGGGCGGCGGGCACAGCCACGGGCACGGCCATGGTCACGGTCACTCTCACCTGGCCATCAGTCGCCTGGGCAGCAAGAACATCGCCTCTAACTTGCGTTCTCTGCTTGTCATCCTCGCCCTCTCCTTCCACTCTGTGTTTGAGGTGAGGATTCAGATCATTACTTTCGTTCTTCGTTGTCTTTTAGTTTTTGCCCAGACCTGATGTGACAGTCCGATCACGCTCATGCACAGCCCAGTAGGATGAATTTCTAATCACTCGATTTTCTTTCCTTCTCTCGTCCTCTCAGGGGTTGGCAGTGGGGCTGCAGGAGCGGGAGGTGGACGTCTGGTATCTTCTGGGCGCCATATCAGCTCACAAGTTCGTCATCGCCTTCTGCATGGGGCTGGAGCTTCTAGCGGGTGGCACGTCGGCTGGCCTCATGGTCATATACATGGTGGTGTTCGCCTTGGTTTCTCCTCTTGGCGTCGCCTTTGGTATCCTGGTGACGGAGAACTTGGCGGTTGGCGCGAGTGGTCACCTACTGACGGTGACGATCCTGCAGGGCCTGGCGGGCGGCACCATCCTTTACGTCACATTCTTCGAGGTGAGTGTATATACATTTGCATATGTCTCCAAGGGCAATTATCTGTCATTTGTAATAAACATGGGCGGTTTACTTATCATTCTTGTCGGGTATTTGATGTTTTCATGGCTTCGTCAAGAGTATTGGAGAAAAGGAAAATGTACTGAGCCACAAACCTTCTATCCCCCAGGTCCTGGAGCGGGAGAGGGGGCGGGCCGGTGGGCGGCTTCTCAAGTTCCTCTTCGTCCTGATCGGCTTCGGTGCCATGGCGTCTCTCGAGGCCGCCGGCGGCCACAGCCACGGCCACGGCCCCGAGAACGGTCACTCCTCCGGACATGGCCACAGCCACGGACATGGACACAGCCACGGCCCCGTCCACTTACCCTCGACCACCACTGCGGCGGCCATCACTGGAGGCTTCGACGATCACGATCACCACGACCACGGCCACCACGACCACGGCCACCACGACCACGATCACTAATGGCGGTGGTGTTGGTCGTAATTCACCACCACCCAAGACGTCTTAACGATCGCCGCCAACTTTTACTCTCACCAGATTTTAATGAGTGTGTGTGTGAGATTTTAGACATGAAAGTGCAGCCGGCGACAACAACGACTTGGCGGGGAACGTTGTGGTCGTCGCGGGTGGTGGTGGTGACGGCGGCGAGACAAGCGTGTACAGTGTTGTGATAGTGGTTGTGATGTTGAGTCGTCATGCCTCTTCGCCTCATGATCAAGAGGCGGCCAAGTTGAAATATTATGTAATTTTAAGTGTGTGGTGTGTTTTAATCATCGCCTCAGTGCGTGTCAAATAACTCTTCCGTTTCGGGTTGACGGACATGAAACGATGCCTAGTACAAGATGTTGAAATATTTATTTAATGGCATTCAAGAAGTTTTATTTGGTGTGACTGAATTTTATGCCGCGTATATGTTATGGTGCTTGAATGAATGTTTTTTTATGAGTGACATTGTGGGAAAATTTGTGATTTAATAGGAATACGTGCGAGATGGTATTAAAAGGAGTACATGAAATGTCAGTGTAACTTTTTAACTATTATTATATCAAAGCTAGATAAGTTAACTGCTGTGGTAACGATAGCTTGGACAGCTCTTTCTACTTTTTTCACGTTTGTAAATCTGATGGTGCTTAACTAATTTCCAGATGAGGGTTTTAGAATCTCGGGATGCTTCGTTCTTGCGTGGTTAATTCACACAATGACGCAGAGACTTTCACATTCATAATAGCACATATCAATAATAATCAGCAATGTTCGTTTATCGGAAAAAAAATACCAAAGAATCAAACCCACAGTTTTCACATAGGAAGCAATTCATTAACTAGGTTTGAGGCTTCGGTGTTGCTTCACGGTACTCGATCTCTGACGTCATACCGGGCACGTCACCGTTTTCTTCGGATTTGATTGGCTGACGTGCCGGGGCGGGCAGGAAGAGGGATATCAGCTGGCGTGTGTGTTCAGGATTGCGGACGTGTGGTAGGGACGCTCGAGTGCCGGCCCCTCATGGCAAGACCTCGACCCGTGTGTGATCGGTAAGCTTATCACGTGTTGTACAGGCACTATTTAAGGAAGGTTCCCCAGTGACTGCAGCGGGCCACGAGTCTGCCTTGTTTGGATTTTGAGTTGCCAGCATGTGCCTCCTTGTGGTGGTTGTCTCGCGTGTCCCCGGGTCGATATGCGTAGGCGTTGTTACCTCCTCCCCACCCACGCCAGCCTTCGTGTCGGGGAACGTTCAGGTCGACTGTACTGTTTATTTTGTGCTGCTGCCGAACTCACCGTAAATGTTTGCCTTGTATTATGTGGATCAAGCCAGCGGGTATGACACGTGACTCCGGTGCGTGAACAAAGATAACCTCAAACTGTTATGCTTTTAGATTTTGAGTAAACATTGGTAATAAATTGAAATTTATCAGATAATGGTGAACTCGTTTGTCTCGGAACTCTTCAAGCCAGGTATATGGGTGATGACGGGAGCCATGGGGACTGACAACCGGATGCAGGTGTGAGTGAGTCAACCACTCACTGAACACCCGCAAGATTTAAAACACGGCCATTGTAACACCTGCGTGGCCCGCCAGGTGATCATGGTGGGGCAGGGGATGGGGGATCACAATGACTCACCCTTCACATCCCCTCAGGTGAGACATGAGTCCCGTCCGCCGCTCCGCTTGTTGATGCTCACACCGACCACCTAGGAAGTTGTTAACGAGGCTTACAAAGTTTTCCTTGACTATTTAACGCCTCGGCATTCGTCACTACACTATTGCAAGCGTCTTACCAAGTGTTGTGTGGGGCTTACTTTTTATTTATTTTTATCAGTAATGAAGTGTAGTATACGAACCTGACGAATCTCTCGCATCAGCCGCTAGATTATTTCATTTCACTGAACTTACCACAAGTAATGCAAGTTCCTGTCAGTCAAGCTCATAACATTGAAGCATGACCCATATTTCACCTGTTACATTGATCACGTGTCCTATGTTACCCAGGTTACCCAAGAGCAAGGCAGTCACATCACATCTGCTCGGCCGGTGGTCATATGTATCGTGCCTGACTTAATACGTCATTTTTATGTTCACCCCATGTGTGATCAGATAAAAAGGCTGCTCTACATTCTTGTTTCATAGATTAATGCAACGCTCTGATTGGTAATTTAACTAATGGCCGACGTGTGGCAGCTCGGGGCAGGGCTGTTTGGTGTCTGACAGGATAACCTAAATGGAAACTGGTGGTAAGGTGCTTCACACCTCAGTGCCTCGGGGGAGGGGAAATCCCGCTACTCTCTCTCTTACTTTCTTCTAGGTGCCGTTAACTCTTCCTGCAACTTGGCGATTCAGGTTTGGATGAAACGTATGCATTACTATTCCGGCAATCGATGTCAAATTTTCGAGTCGTGTAACTCGGATGTTTTTTTCTCCTCATTCCACAAACTGGAAACAATATAATATAATAAAAAATATCATTTATAGTTATGTATGCGTGCACTTGGTTTCAATTGCCAAGTAAATGTTTTTTTCACCAGAATGAGAAAGAAATCAGACTCGGTCATACGTGTAACCTGTCATTGTTTATGTAACATCATTTGTATCGTATGACACAGCCAAGGTCAGTCAACTAACGCGCTTCAGGGGGGAGCAGGAGGACATCACACTCTGGTTTGCTTGTCAGCGGGCAGCACATCATCGTTAGACTGCAGGACGGCACGAGCCAGACGGTCAGACCTTGCATGCGTCACAGCGTAGCGTGTTCAGCCGCGATTTGCAGGACAAGGTCAAGCTCTGGTTTGCATTCGTTACTTAGTTTTATTAAGTGTTGCACGCCACGCTCAGTCCCTTGATGCGTCTGTGAGAAAGAGTTAACGTTTGGTGTTAGTGGAGCGGCGTTTTGTACGACTAGAAAGTGTGTCCGATGACGGTCCGAAAGCGTAGTGTTTTAGGTTGCCCTTTTGTTTTGCGTTACGTCAGCACAGCAGTGAAAGCCGTAGGAGGGAAGGGGGGGGGGGTAAGGGAACCCAAGCGGCGCGGTGTGAAGAGGAAGTTTCAACGTAAAGAGCAGCCACGAAGCACGCGATGGGTAGCGACGAATAGCCTCAGTTTTGTCGTGGTTACGGATGGAAGAATGGTACCAGCTGAGAGAGAGAGAGAGAGAGAGAGAGAGAGAGAGAATGAATCAACCGCAAAATGAGTGTGCAACGGCGGGCGGGGGCGGGTCCATTGTTAGGCAGGTTTTTACGGTCGCCTGTTTCGTTGGTGGCTGTCCCAGGGGGTGAGTCTACGCAGTTGCCTTGAATCACGTTCCGGGCGCGGCTGCAGCGTCATAACCAGGGCCACACGAGGTCACAGAAGGGTGGAAAATGTCGCGGCACAGAGACCCAGCCGCAGAGGGATCAGGGTGGGTTGCGTGTGGGTGCAGGGGGAGGAGGAGGAGGAGGAGGAAGAGAAGAGAGGAGAGGAGAGGAGGAAGGAAGCGCATACGCCCTTTTTACTCGGAATATTCAAGGGGAGGTTCAAGGTGAAGGTATCGTGGGCACAGCAATCCAGTCTGGCCCTCTTCCCCCGTGTCCTGGCCTGAATTTTTGCTTTTTTCTCCGCTCGTGTGTGTGTGTGTGTGTGTGTGTGTGTGTGTGTGTGTGTGTGTGTTTGCAGTATCGTTGTGCCTGACATTTCTTACCCATATCAATCAGAAAAAAAAAAAAACTGTCAGGAAGGTGTTCGCTCTGCTTCCTTGTTTACAGACACGATAAACAGGAATTGTGTGTTGGATTCGCTTCGCACTTAATGCATATCTCGCTTCTGGACGTTTGTGCCAACTCAACCACGGCCATTCAGCTTAGACATGAATATTTATTTTTTTTATTTTTTTTTTATTTTACGCTATCCGGATCGATCTTGTGCGCCCTGGTGATTCATCCACTTTACTCTGCCGTAAGGGCAACATGGCACCACTTTATTTTTAGCTTTGTATTATTCTATTTTCAATTTACTCAGGATTTTTTTTCTTTTTCAGACTGCAACATTTTCTTTCTTTCACTGGTGTAGTATTTTTACAATGATATTTCGGGCTGGGATTTTATACTTTTAGTCTTCTGTGACGTAACAACAAGAAAAAAACAATTATACAGGTCATTTTTTCGGCGATTCGTATGCTATTGTAATACCGCCGCGCCGTTTTCACAGGTAGCATGCATCCGTAATCTTGTAGTGAGTGGAAGCCTCTCGCCCGTGCGCTCGATTCCTGCGACAAAAGTTTCCTTAGCCTTTTATGTAGAGAAGTGTGCCAGCTCCTGTGTGTGTGTGTGTGTGTGTGTGTGTGTGTGTGTGTTGGCGTGGCTGTAAACCAGTGTTTTTCTTTGGCGGTATGCCGCGTCGAGTACTGTGTGTTTAGGGTGAGAGGCGAAGGGTGCGTGGGGTGATTATCGGATAGTGTACGGAGAGAGAGAGAGAGAGAGAGAGAGAGAGAGAGAGAGAGAGAGAGAGAGAGCTGTGTTAGCTGCAGTCTGGCAATGAGAAAGAAAAAGTGTACTTGTCAGTTATTTTTTTTTTTTTTCGCTACACCTTTAACTTCCTGTCTCGGGGTGAGAGAGAGAGAGAGAGAGAGAGAGAGAGAGAGAGAGA
Organism: Eriocheir sinensis; assembly: GCF_024679095.1. NCBI lineage: Eukaryota > Metazoa > Arthropoda > Malacostraca > Decapoda > Varunidae > Eriocheir > Eriocheir sinensis. Next base: position 27,808,991 of record NC_066510.1, on the reverse strand, counting down.
GAGATTGTATGTAGACTGTATGTGTGCGTGCGGGTTGTAATATCCACCTTAAACTTAGGGTCAATGTTAGTCGAGAAAGCCTTTGCCTTAACTCCCTTTAGGTTCTCTGCACGGCTTGTCCCGCGCCGACCAGAGGCTGTACCGGCGCATCTCCCCGCCTCGCCACGTCGACAATAACGTGTGATTCATGTAATTACTTATTTTGCCATAGAGACAGCCAGGCGGATCCCTCAGACCGTGAAGGCTGTTACACACACACACACACACACACACACACACACACACACACACACACACACACACACACACACACACACACACACACAGTCACGCACTCGCTCACTGAAACGGGACCAAGCTTTGACCGAGTTTTTCATTTTTTTTTTTATTATTGTTACCTCTTGACATTTTCCCCTTCTATAGGCAGTCATATACAAGGCAGCATGGCATTATTTTTATACGTATATTTAGAAGGAGAAAGTGTATGGTCAAACTTTCTCCATTGTAAGTATTTTAACGGCTCTGTATGCCAAGACTGATGCTGTTAATATTATTTTGTATAAATAAAATCATAATTAAAGTATTGCGTCTTTCAGTGTCTTTTGAAGTGTTAGATTTATACCCTTTATAACGATATTCGAAAAGTAATTATATGCTGAACGTGACTGAAGAATTCCTCCATATTTTTTAACACACACACACACACACACACATGTACACACCGCTCCGGTAGCTCAATCGGCTAGAGCGCCGCGCTGCAAGGCTTCACGGCCAAACAGGCAGCGGTTCGAGCCCCGTTCAGGCCGGATTCTTTCCGTTGACAAGGAGTGGTTACTCCCCCCTTGAGCAAGGGGGATGGGGTGTGTGGTGTGTGAGGACCTGGCAGTACCCAGAGATCGACAAGAATGAGCACTTGCTCACGTCGTGAGGGTACATAAGAACATAAGAACGTAGGAGTCTGCAAGAGGCCGGTAGGCCTGTACAAGGCAGCTCATTTGAACCTAAGCTCCCGTGTTTCTAACCCCACCTAATATCGCTGTCCATGAATTTATCTAATCTATTTTTGAATGTGACAATTGTATTGGCACTCACCACATTGCTGCTAAGCCTATTCCACTCATCCATAACCCTGTTAGTAAACCAATTTTTGCCTATGTCCCTGTTGAATCTGAATTTATCCAGTTTAAACCCATTACTACGTGTCCTACCCGGTTCTCCTACCAACAAAACCTTATGAATATCCCCCTTATTAAAGCCCTTCATCCATTTATAAACCTCGATCATGTCTCTACGCAACCTTCGCCTTTCTAGAGAATGCAAGTTTAACTGTTTGAGTCTTTCCTCGTATGGCAAGTTTCTTAAACCCTGAATCATCTTAGTCATCCTCTTCTGCACCGATTCTAACATTTTGATATCCATTCTATAGTAAGATGACCAGAACTGAACCGCATAGTCAAGATGAAGTCTAACTAATGCTAAATATATATTTTGTGGAAGACTTCGGCGCTTCTGTTGCTTACGCTCCTTGAAATAAATCCCAGTACCCTATTTGCTCGATTTCTAGCTTGAATGCATTATGCCCTTGGACGGAGATCAGAGCTCACTAAGACCCTTAAATCTCTCTCGCACCCAGACCTGCTTATGAGTGTCATTTAAGCAATAGTTATGAGAGGGGTTGTTCCTACCTACACTCAGAATACTGCACTTCCCTACATTAAACTCCATCTGCCATTTATCCGCCCAGTCATACAATCTGTTTAGTTCACACACACACACACACACACACACACGTATTTTTTTTTTTACCTCACTAAACCTCTTCGTTTTTCAGTCCTATACAATTTACACGTTCTGGGTTTATTAAGAAACTTATAGATGGTCACACGCTGAACATTGTTAGATTTTGGCGTCAAGAAACGATGAGGACTACATTTTTCATGGGGAGAATGACACTACCGACGAGAGGAGTATAACCATAAAGTTTTGGTGTCAAGGAACAATGGGGGCTATATTTATGCATGGAAAGTGACAGTACCGACGAGAGGACTGTAACCTAAATAGAACCCTTTCACCAATCTTGCTTACATAATAAGGTTTGCTCGAGATGAAACATGCTTCCTTCCAGAGACAATGCACGGCAGGAAAAGACAACAATGGCGCTGCTTTAATAAACTTTCCACTCGGAGGGAAATACACACACACACACACACACACAGAGTAATTAGGCAACGTTGCATACACAATGAGCAATTTCCGACGGACTCCACGTACAGGATCAGGTATTTCTTCTAATTATATCATTATTATTATTTTCATTATTATTATTATTATTATTATTATTATTATTATTATTATTATTATTATTATTATTATTATTATTATTATCATCTTCATCAGTCATTGTGTGTGTGTGTTCAAATGCTTTATGGTCGGTCGTTGGACAGAGCCATCAACTCTCTTCCTCTTTCTTTTATCTTCCTGCCGGCCAGTGTTTTGGAGGACTGTAATTCTTCCTCAAGGTTTATGATCACAGTTCTTGCCCGTTTCCTCCTTCTTCCCGGAAACATTCTTCATAAACCTCCAAACAACATTGCCGGGCCCGCAGGCACGTCCAGAGGAGCCTGGTTTGTTTTTATTTCCATCCGCTTTCTTTACATCTTTACTGGCGTGTAAACAAGAATAAGGTTATTGTTTCTTCTGTTTTAAAGGGCACAGTAATTTAGCATCATTAATCTATTTATTCCCAGAGGTTGTAGTAGCTCTAACAACTGAGCGTTTGTATTTCCTATTTCATCGCTATTGTTTTCTTCCCGCTTCCCACAGGTTCATGGCCGGGTGGTCGGGTCCGCTGCCCTCAGGTAACCCGCCATCCACCGCTGCCCTGGGTGTTGCGTTCCCTCACTCCGGACCTAATGAGGGACGTGCCTGCAGGGTCTATCCTCGTAGGTAAGCCAGCCTCGGTGTGTGTGTGTGTGTGTGTGTGTGTGTGTGTGTGTGTGTGTGTGTGTGTGTGTGTGTGTGTGTGTGTTAGTTTGTCACAGTAATAAATTAAATGATTACATCTTGGAAATATGAAAAGTGAAAATAACTTTGCTAATCACATCATAAAGTCGAGCCAGAGGTCAGTGAGGCTGCGTCCTTGTGCCTCGCTCCCCGTGTTCCTTGTCTATTCCGCGGTTGTGACGTATAACAAGACCATTAACAATCATTATAAATACATTAGCCTTTCTAAATGATTCTTAAACTGATAGCTGCTCCGGTGGATTGGAAACAAACGAGGTCATAAAAGATCCGACCAGTGACATGCGAAAGGAATCTAACACCATTGGGGGTATCTTCGTGTTATGGATTTTGGGAACATCGCGTCGAACTGAGAAGCCATTTAATCCATCAAGACTGAGGGACCGTAATAACCCCAACATACATCTGTTTATTTATTCAATTTCACTTAATTCGATTCCATATTCAATTGCATATTCATTTCGTTTTCATTCCATTTTCCTGTCAAGAGCAGCATCACGGAGGCGGGCTGATGGTACACTTGCACGGGTCGTATGTGGGCCGCGCCGTCCGCACCTGGCCTCTTTACCTTGATCAGCACAGAGGTTCCAGCAGCCCCCGAGGGAAGCGTTCTGATTTCAAAGCCTCGGTGCCGGGCTGGGGCGGAGAGCAACGTGATTCCCAACGAAGTATTGACTGAAGTAATGATCCGCGGACCAGCCCACATTCCCTCACACGTGATTTTTAAGTTTGTTGTCATGGAGCTAAACCCAACTCTCTCTTCGTGGATGTGTTTTTGTCCCGTCCTCTGCCTCTTTCTTTTCCTATTTCTCTTATTTATTCTCCTTCTCCTCCCCTTTCTAAACTCTCCTTCTCGTGATCTTCCCCTATGCCTCGTTCTTCTCCTTAATCGCCTCACAGTTAAAAGCATCGAGCAACATTGAAAGGGGATAGTAAATTTGCATTCCTGTTAACAATGAGATGTTTGTTTGCCTCTGAACACCTGCCGCGGCCCGTGATTACCGTGGGAAACTCGAGGCCCCTTTTTCCTCTGTTCTCATCCTCCCTCCCCCCCGACATCCGCCTCCTTTGCCTCTCTACCCTTTCTCCTATTTATTCCTTCCCTTCCCTTTCTCTTTCCCTCTCCCTTTCAACCCTTCCTACCTTTGCGTATATCCTCCCTCTCTCTCACTCCTTCTCCCTCCCCTTACCTTCTTACCCTTTCTCCCTGAACCCAATCATTCTTTTCCCAAATCTATCTTTTCTTCCCTCCTTTCCTTCCTCCTCCTTTCCCGCTTACCTTCATCTTCCTTTGCCCCTTACTTTCATCTTCCTTTCCCCCGTCCTTCTTCTTCCTTTCTCCTTTCCTTCCTCCTCCTTTCCCGCTTATCTTCCTTTCCTCTTTACCTTCATCTTTCTTTTCTCTTTCGTCCCATCCCAGCCCCCTTCTCCCTTGCCTTCCTCCCTCAGCTCCCATCCTTCCTCATCCCGGACGTATAGGAAGTGCCTCAGGAGTGACTAAAGTGTACAGTAACAGATTCGTTCTCCCGCCGCCGGAAGTGAGACAGATTCTTTAATAAAAGGGGCGACGTCAGATGCGGCGAGGTGCTATTGAATTGAATTTAGTGTTGTTGTGGGCATTGTTTGTTGTTGTTGTTCGTCATATCCTTCTTCTTTTTCTTCTTTTCCTTTTCTTCTTTTCCTTTTCTTCTTCTTTTCCTTCTTCTTCTTCTTTTCCTTCTTCGTTCGTTTCCTTTTTCTTCTTATTTTCCTTCTCCGTTCGTTTCGTTCTTCTTCTTCTTTTCCTTCTTCGTTCGTTTCCTTTTTCTTCTTATTTTCCTTCTCCGTTCGTTTCGTTCTTCTTCTTCTTTTCCTTCTTCGTTCGTTTCCTTCTTCTTCTTCTTTTCCTCCTTCGTTCGTTTCCTTTTTCTTCTTATTTTCCTTCTCCGTTCGTTTCGTTCTTCTTCTTATTTTCCTTCTTCGTTCGTTTCCTTCTTCTTCTTCTTTTCCTTCTTCGTTCGTTTCCTTTTTCTTCTTATTTTCCTTCTCCGTTCGTTTCGTTCTTCTTCTTCTTCTTTTCCTTCTTCGTTCGTTTCCTTCTTCTTCTTCCTAGGATGGAATAGGAGTCTGTTTATCGATTCGTGATGGTTGTGGCGAGATAAACATAAAAACGAACAAGTGAATAAATAAATAGTAATCTAAATTCCTCGGGTGGTGACGAAAAGGTCCAACTAAACCTAAACGTGTGAGGGAGCAGGCGCAGTGGTTATGATGTAAGGTCGGAGTAGAAAGGAGAATCGTACGTCTTGTGATGTTAAGAGGTGGGATAGTCTGAGGGATCAAGGACAGAGGAAATGTGGCGGTGGTGATGGTCGTGATGGGGGATAATGGGGCTGGTGACGGAGGTGAATATATGACGGTAGTGGTGGCGATGGGGTGATGGAGGTGAATGTGACGGTGGTGGTGATGGAGGTGGTGATGGAGGTAGGTTGTGGTGATAGTGGTGGGAGTGTAGGAAAAGTTTCAACAGTCTTTTCAAGCACACACACACACACACACACACACACACACACACACACACACACACACACACACACACACACACGAAAAAAAAAAACCCCCCAGCAGCAAGAAGCGGTTAGTAAATCACTCATGGCCTTCACAGTCAGTCAACAACACTTCAAAAAAAAAAAAAAGTGTATTCGTATGTAAGAATCAGTAAAACAAAATTAAGACTTCATATTTATACCCGTCAGCTGGTCTCTTGGTAATCAAAATTGAGCAACAGAACACAAGCCAGCGCAACATAAGCAACACAAACAGCTCCAGGTAAACGCAACACTCACTCCTCTTCTTGCCGGTGTTACTCATGCTCGTGGTTGACCTCGAGCCGCAGACAATCATGGCGGGGGGAGACGAGCGGGAATATTTCTTGTTAGTCCTACCTCTGGAACTTCCTGGAGGGGTGGAGGGCAGGGAGGAAGGGAAGTGAGGAAAGAGGCTGCTTTGGTGGGAGGATGAGTATCTCTCTCTCTCTCTCTCTCTCTCTCTCTCTCTCTCTCTCTCTCTCTCTCTCTCTCTCTCTCTCTCTCTCTCTCTCTCTCTCTCTCTCTCTCTCTCTCAACAATACATCGAGAGGTCGCAGTGTTTTAACGAATCAAAAAAACCGGATGTGAAACGATGTCCGAATGCATTATTTACAGCAGGAAGCGGAAATGGAGGGAGGTAGGGAGAATATGAGGGAGGGAGAAGGAGATAGGGAGGAAAGGACAGAGGGAGGGAGGGAGTGTGGGAGGGTGGGAAGGTGATGGCAAGGCAGACTCCCGTATACTTGCGTCGGCTGCCCTGTCCTTTTTCTCTGCTAAATGTAAATACTGTGATGTACGACGGCGAAAAGCAGGAGAGAGAGAGAGAGAGAGAGAGAGAGAGAGGAGAAAAACAGGAAAAGAATGCTGGCGTGAAAGTTGCCGCCCGCGTAGAACCTTGAAATGAGAACCCCACAAGCCTCATATGCGTCCTCTGCCGCCCATGATTCTCTCTCTCTCTCTCTCTCTCTCTCTCTCTCTCTCTCTCTCTCTCTCTCTCTCTCTCTCTCCACTTCCTCGTTCCCTTCCCGCAAGTGTGATGGGAAGTTGTAAGTGGTTTCGGGGTAAAGGAAAACGATTTGTGCATTGATGGTTTATAGTAAAGGAAGGAAGGATGGAGGGGGGGAGGGGGAGAAAAGGAAGGGTGGCACTCCGGCGTACACCTCACCGCTGCGTCACACACACACACACAAAAAAAAAAAAAAAAAAAAAAGTGGTATACAAGTCTTATATTAGGAAACCACATTATCTCTCTCTCTCTCTCTCTCTCTCTCTCTCTCTCTCTCTCTCTCTCTCTCTCTCTCTCTCTCTCTCTCTCTCTCTCTCTCTCTCTCTCTCTCTCTCTCTCTCTCTCTCTCTCTCTCTCTCTCTCTCTCTCTCTCTCTCTCTCTCTCTCTCTCTCTCTCTCTCTCCAATGAGGCGTCGCTTCCCTACATTGAAGTACTGACTGTTTAGGAAGAGGAAAAGAAGGGGAGAAGGGTAAGGGATGCACAGTTGAATACGACCATCTGAATCTTCTCTTCTTCCGTCGCCCCCCCTCCACCACCACCAGATCAGTATTGAGTGAATGGAGCAGATGGATTGATAACCATATAGGCAGACAATACAGAGGATCAGATAGACGGACAATAGTGCGGACGGAAGAGAAACCTGATAGGAAGAAACATGCAAGCAAGAGACAGGTTTTGGCGTCTCATTTTGGCAAACATTGGACTTCCCGCAACCCCTCCCCAGGTTCTTTTCCCTTCCAGTAGTTCCGCGAATCATCCCCACCTGTGTTTGTCCTCATACCTGGGCAGGGGAAGGGCAGGGAGAAGCAGGCAGTGGGGGGAAGCGCGATAGCCATTTTTACAGGAGTCGCCCGCGGAATTCCCAATCGTAAAGCGTCGACATATCTTCTCTTATAAAGGTGACACGTGGGAGCTTCTTATTCCCGCCACGTAACTCACCTCCCGATCAGAATACATAATTATTAGGAAGGCTTATTTTTTTGTTGGCGTGTCGAAAGGTGACTAGGGATGATTGATGGTTCGTTTTCGTTAGGTGATAGTTTTAGCGGGCGAGAGGTATATATTATCCTGTAGCGAACACCTTTTTTCCTCCTATTTTTTTTTCCCGCGTGTCGCCTAAAGTGGCTCCGCGTCCTGTTAGGCGGTAGTCAGCTGTGTTTTGTCTAGATGTCGCAAGGTTCTCACACCCGGCGACTGACCTGCGCAGCAACTTTTAATTATATTGTTTAACTAAGAATATAGACAATAGTTGAATAGAATCGTACCGAGTGTCCTCATCACCCCAATTTTTTTTTTTTTTTTTTTTTACAGGAAAGAAGTCCGTTCAAGGGCATAAAAAAAGGAAACAAATATGAAAAAAAAGCCCGCTAGTTACTGCGTCTTTGTTAGTAGCGTTGCGTCTTCAGTGGTTGGACGTTATGCATTTTGATGAAGCTTTCTTAAGAGTTGCAGTGCGCGCCAGTCATTACATAAGGTCTGCGTCCTTTATAAAGACATCCGGAAATACCTTTTGATTATATAGAAATTAAAAAAAAAACGTTAATAATAAATATGCAGGAATCGTATATTATTGTTCATGATAAAAATGTTGGTATCACTTAAAATACAAATGTAGAAATCGTAAATAACAAATAAGTAGGAATTGTGTTTAATACAAATGCAAGAATAGTGACTTAACACGTGGAAGGAGATATACAAGCTGACAACCATCCATGCCCCCCAGACACTGCCCCCCCCCCCCTCTCTCTCTCTCTCTCTCTCTCTCTCTCTCTCTCTCTCCCACACCGAGGAAATAATATATGTTTGTCGTTTTAACTTCCCAGACGCAGGAAGACACCCTTGGGAGCAAGAAGACCGCCATGAAAAAGCTCGTTCAGGTAGAATAATACTCATTTTTGCATTTACTTCCACGCGTCCCCCACTGTTTCCTTCCCATCCCATTGTTTTGTCTCGGAACCGCAGGGCTGATTTGCATCTCACTCCATAACGATCCATGTGAGTCACCGTGTGTGTCTACGAATACAAACATCCACTATTATAACCGTGTATGTATGATAGCCATGTATACAGTCTTGAGTAAAGTGAGTCGCAGTTATTCTCGTTTAAGAAGTGGATTTCTTTCCTACTCGTATTTGGCCAAGGAGTGTGAAAGGGGAAGCGGAAACTTTCTCCTGCATCAAACCGGATTGCAATTTAGGTTACAGGTGAAATGTTCCTGGAATATGACGTCAGCAACACCGTGACTGTCTGAAGGTGAAGTAAAGTTTTCCTACTTACTTGACTGGCACTGTGCCACGCCCGATACATTTGAGATCGGGGGTGTGCCGCGTGATTAGTTTTTCAGCAGGCCACACACCAGCTTTACCCAATAAACAGGTTAGCTACTCCACAAAAACTCATCCCATACTTTTTCATCCCAGATCCCGTGGAAGGACGCCAATTGACGCCCTTGATGGTGGGCGATGACACCGGGAAACTGGACACCGCTGGACATTTCTTACCTCAACCAAGGCACTGTAGGACTCTTGAACCTGAGCACCGACTGAAAGAAGACAAGCCGTGCACTAGAGGTTAGGGCGCAAAGGGATGAACACTAAGGGTAAGGATATCACGAGATGGACACAGAGGAAAAGTTAAGAGATACACAATAGGAGTAATGACAGCTCAGTGGGGATTGACACTGAGGGTAAGGCTAAAAGGGGAGAATAATATAAAAAAGTGAGTTACAAAGAGATGCAATGTATACAGATAGGAAGCTCTTAAGAAACCATTTATTTCTACCGCTTTGTGTCGCTGAACGTTAAATTTTCTGCGTAGTAGTTCACAGCGACGTGGGAGAAGGAGGAAGGGATGAGGGATAACGGGGAGACTGGAAGTGAAGGCCAGCAGGGCAGAAAGAGCAAGGAAGTAAAATGGAGTCTAAAGTAACTTGACGAGAATGCATATTACGTGTCTTTATTTGTATGCCCCATTCACTGATTTGGCTGATGATGAGCTAGAAACATGTATATAAGATGTAAGGGGTTCTGTAGAGGCCGAGAAACAAGCAGTAGTGAGGGACGAGTATATTGTGCGGGAGGTATGCGCAGGACTTTTCGTGTGGGTGCATCCTGGTGGTGAGGCTGCACTTAGACAACAGCCGCGGCGTCTGGGGGTGGCTGCAGGTGGTCTGGAAGGGAAAATTGCCTTGGTCGAGTTGTCCTTGTTTCACTTACTCTTCTTTGCCCCCGTCCTCTTCTTTTTCCTCTCTCTCTCTCTCTCTCTCTCTCTCTCTCTACACACACACCGTCTTGCTTCGCGGGCCAATTCCATTAATATTCTCTCAAGAAAATCACGAAAAAATAAAATCTCGGTATAATTGCTAAATACACGTGTTTCCCCTTCCTAGATAATTACTTTAATGTATGAACTTTGCTTTAAATATCTCAGGCGCTGACCAACTTAACCTTTCCCCACTCCCCTTCCCTACCACCCAACCCTCCCGTGCCAAAGAAGGAACATACAATTACCTTCACTTCTTGCTAATTCCTAACGGACACTTAAACACAAATTGCATTACATGATTACCACTTTACCGTTCGGACCCTCATCGACTCGACTCCCTTCCTTCGCCTAAACCTTTCTTTTTCTCTGTACCCAGTCTTCCGATACTTAGACCCGCATTATCAACCACTCTTGGGATTACACACCCACACTTAATAAGGTTTTCGTAGAGGTTGTGGGTACTTTCATGGGTAGTTTTATTAGCCTAGTAATAGTTTGACTAGGCTTCCGCACCTGAGAACTCTACTATAATAATCTCCTTTGTGGCCTTTGAAAATATTTGTGGTTAGAGCCGAAAGCGTTGAGAATATTAGTCTCCCCCCCCCCCCCTTTTTTTTTTAATCCAGGGTATAGTACGAAGAGGAAGTGGGTTAATTAGTGTTGAAGGTACAGGTGGGGGAATAGGAGACAGTAGGAGTGTATCTGTATCCGTATCTTTCTATCTATCTGTCTATCTTTGCATCTATCTATCTGTATATATATTCTCTCTTATCCTCTTTCTCACATATTTATTCCTTGATTTTCTCTATAATATTCTTTTAATTCTTCTGTATATTGTTAGTTACAGTTCTCCCTTCTCCTGCTGCCCAATCCCTCACCCCCCATAGCTAGGTAGCGCACAAAAAAAGCCATGCAAATCAACTGGGCGTTTAGTGTTTTTGACCCTCACTAAAAAAAAAAAAATGCAAAGATAATCGGACGTTTCAGTAGGCTTATATCCTTTTCTTAATTAAAAGCTTGGCTATCGGCATAGCTACATAAAAACTTCGGTGACTGCATTAATACAACACTAGGAAAGAAAACCTCCGTAAACACTAATAGTTGCAAATCACTAATACGTTCCATTGCGTTATGTTTTTTATAAAGTTTTTCAACCCCGTAACAGACTGCGCAAGGAAAGAAAGAAAAAAAAAAGGATTTCATATTTTTTTCATCCCCTATCATCACCCATTGTTAGCTAGGACATAAGTCAATCTAAAGACGTAATTTTGTTGTCATACGAGTCACTTGAGCTCAATCTATTGCCTTACCGGAACTACAGTGGGCTTTAACTTGTTGCATTGTCTTCCATAAACTTGTAGGAGCCCGGGTCAGGTGGAGTACATGCCCCATTGCTTCCACGAGGGGGCGGGTTGATGGCTGACAAGGGTACCGCCAGATGGATCAAGTGGATAATGGTCGCAGCTGCATGGAAGTTCTTCGTAAATATGGAGGCACGAACCCTTGTGTGTTGCCTCAATTGCGCGAGCGTCTCTCCCTCGCTTCCTGCTCTGAAGTATCATACGTCTGTTCATTACAGCCCCAGTTGTTCCCCTCTGCCCGGAGTATGATACAACGCCTCACGGAGTTTCATTTATTTTTTGTATCTATTTATCCTTTTGTTTTGAGAAGGAGGCAGCTCAGGGGCGAAGCGGAGATAGAAAAAACTCCACCGGTAGTGATTTACGTCCGTAGCGTCGGGTGTCTGGCTACCTACTCCCTGTAAATGTAATGCTTGTGTACTGTACTAACATGGCTTAAGTAAATTAGGCTTTTGCACTCCATCTTCCGGGGTCTAGGTGTACATGATCATTTTCTAGTGCATAATTGGAAGAGTGTATTCAGTATATGTAGTTACCTAGTTTCAAATAACAGTCGTTGGAATGTTTGTCCTGCCGTCAATCACGAGTCGTCCATGTTTGCAATTCGATGGAGTTCAGAACACACTCAATTCAGTTTTGTTCCTCGGGTGTTGCTTATACGCCTGTACTTCACCCTCCTGCCCCTTGCTTCTCCTCGTCCCTATTCCATGTGATACTTTAATGACACTCGATAATAACCACACAAAGACATCACCTCATCCAGTATTAGTTAAGTGATATTTGCTGTGAGGATACGAACCAAATACCTCGTTGGTTAATTGTATTTTGCGCTGAACCATCCGAAAATCTTGGGTCATGAGTGTTTGCTTGTTTGTTCTTTATTTTTGAAAGCCAAGAAGTATAGATAATCGAGATATTTGTGTAAACTTAAGTGATGGAGTTTATTTTGAGTCCATATCTTTGCTTTAATTAGAACTAATACGAAACTCTGGCGACGTGATTATCAGTTTAAAGAATGTAACGACAGTAAATGCTTTTCTGAATTTGGATCTCCACCAACTAAAATATTATTACCATGTCCTCTGCCATGCCCGCATTGTAAACTGGAAGAAGGATTTAATTAATTTCTATCAGCCTACATGTAATATATAAGTAATTAGAACAATCCATTATTCAAGTGGTTCAGGAGTCTCGAACCGTCTGAACCTGTGAACACCTTCCTCTTGGGTTCGTGGTGGCCAGTGGCAGTGGCGAGCGAGACAGCGGGGCGTTGGGGTCACCTGGAGCTGTTACTCTCTACCCTGGCTGCCGGCGGATAACCCTCAGCGACGCCAGCAGGAGGCAAGACGGAGGACGCAGGGGTCATGTAGTCTACCCTCACTTCCGTTGATGGCAGGGGAGGAGGAGAAAAGGCAATAGAAAGGCAACAGCTTCTTCCCAACGATGGTAAGTGATGATTTAACGTAACTGTTCATCCACTGTGCATATTTGATTGGAATTAAGGGTCACTCCTAAGCATTTCGCCGTCCATCCACGCAATGACAAGGCTTCCGTGGGAGTTTTGAGTGTTTCTATGGGTATTATGGGTAGTACAATTAACCTAAAAACTCATTAAACCTGCTTAATCTTCCTTTCGGTCTTCGGAAATTGTTGATGTTGAGGCGGAAGCTTCTGAGAGACCAACCTCAGATAGACAAGGATATGCAAGTTATTCACTTGCTTCATTGTTGATTAGAAGTAACTATAAATAATTGGCACGAGTATTTTGTATATATTGATTATTGAGCCGGTTGAGATGTAGGTATATGGTTGACAGCGGCTATTCTCGTAACATTTGTTCTTGATAATTTTGTTGCTTGGATTGTTGAGTCAGTGGTAAATTCTAGACTTTGCTACAGCTTTCAAGTCAACCCATTTTTACGTTGTAACGATGTTTGCTGCCGTGACGCAAGTGGTGCCCGTCCACCGCCCTAGCCATTGTTTTACGGCGGAATAAATGAGAACTTGTTCGGATCTGTTAGTTTGGAGCATGAAACAGCTCAATGACATCTATTAGATCACCATTTAATTGCTTGACTGGCCATTGTCCTAATGTCAAGATTTTAAGAAATTTTATATTGCATATTCAACTTATCGTGCAGATGAAGTATTGCATTGGGTAACTTGCTTATCAATCAAGGAAATGGGTGGGGTGCAATTGGTTTTCTTGGCTTCATTATCAAGCTCTCAGATTACATGCAACCTGATGTTTTAAAGTAATCCAGAGGTTTAGTAAATCTAATTAGGTTTATACAAAAGTGATGGACACCTATCTGCAGAATGCTGGACTAAATAACTTCATTCTTTTTCTTTCAGGGAGTTCCTGTGAAGGACTGAAGATAAAAGTGCAGCCCTGTGCCCTGCTGTTGCCTCCTTTTTCCCAAGATCCTCGATGCTGCAGAGCAGTTATATTAATCAAAAAGATCCTCCAAAAAGACTACTGAAGGAGGCTCAAGTCTAGCCTTGCATTGGTGTGGATTTTGTCGGCTTGTCACCTAAGTGTTCTGCAATGTGTTCTATCTGTTGTGCATTATTTTCTAAAACCATTTTGTTGCAGATTTAACAGGATTAGGATACTGCTAAGCTGCACACCACTTCTTCACACTTCCAAGTCTAATCTCCTTCCCTCTCATCTTATTTTTTAGTCTTTGTTGTTCTTGCACCAATATACCATGTCAAGATGAGAAATTAAATATTTCAGTAGCAGCTATTAAGTTTCAATTAATCACAGGTGGGTTCTAATATTGCACTATTTCAGTAGCAGCTATTAAGTTTCAATTGATCACAGGTGGGTTCTAATATTGCACTATTTCAGTAGCAGCTATTAAGTTTCAATTAATCACAGGAGTCAATAATACTTCAAAGAGTCTCCGGAGAAAGGTGTGAGAATATGATTTAAAAAAAACTGTAGTCCCTTAATTTTTATTATCTTCCAGACATGGTAAGTAGGGTTCACAGTTTACTTGAAACTTTTAACATCACCAATTTTCTTTTCAAGAAGAGTCCCTGTAGCCTGGCAGACAGCCAAGGGGGTATCTTGCCACTGTGTGCTGGGGAAATCTCCAAGGGAAGTGCAGCTGGCGTTCTGGAATGATGCTTCCCGAGAGGGCACAACGTTTTGGAGGGTTGCGACACCCTCTTCTGAAAGCAAGAGGCAAACATTAAACTCAATGTTCCTGCTCCCTCATCAATCCATCTCAGCACTGCATATTCTAAATAACTTAGATATGTTCTGTCTAATTTAGTGTATCTATTCAATAAACATTCTGATGTGGAGACTCCTCTTGTTTGATTTAAGAGAAATTATTCCTGTCTGTCTCCACAGCCTCTTTTAGGTAGTTATGACTTGAAGTATACTTCATATGGAGCATTTTATGACTGCCAATCCTGTTCTGTTCGAACTAAATTTCGCACAAGCGGTAAGCCCATCAATGGGCAGACCGCTCGCCTGTGCTCGACGACACTGCTCGATCGTGTGGACGGGCCAGAGTGGCAACCTTGGGAAAATCCCATAATGTGCATCAGGGGTTTATCGAATCATTAAAAGCCAAGTAATTATAAAAACATAAGTCTGAAAGAGGCCGGTGAACCTATACAAAACAGCATCTAACTCCGCCATCCATAAAATTTTCTAATCTTTTCTAGAATGTGTATATCATATTGCATTTAGGATTGATTTATATTACAAAAATGTTATCAGCTATTCTTTCATCATTGATTAAGGTTGTGCATAAACATATGATTTAATAATGGAGAAAGGTAACTTTTATTTTTTAGGTTCATTTGATTATTGATTTTCACCCCAAATCATAAAACTGACTCTACATTGATTCCTCATATCAGAAAAAAATATGTAAAAAAACATCATGTGAATGCTAATTTGATGGTTTAAAAGCTATTCACCCCTGTCATCCGAGGTGGCCATTTATGATTTATGCACAATACAGGATTTCCCCAAGGTTGCCAATGTGGTAACTTTGCAAATTTTTTTTTTTTATAGACCTACATTAATAAAAAACAATAATTTTTCACAAAAACAAGGTCCCTATCCTGTAACAGATTTTAAAATTAACCAATACAAAAGCCTGAAAGTAGTAGGAAGCAAAAATTGTAATAGGTTATACAGTAAAGGGATGGAATGTAATAGGTTATACAGTAAAGGGATGGAATAAGTAAGTGAGAGAAATAAAAACCTGACGGAGATGATGTCCCAGAATACAAGTGAGATCAAGGGGGCAAGACAAGTCATTATAAGGGGAGGAAGGGATATATGTGAGCAGCATCTAGTCCAAATGGCCATAAAAGCAGTCTCTATTGAATACACAGTGTACAGCATCCAAGCAGAATCACCAGTAATGGGCAGGGAAGGGATATTCATTGCATGTGATCACTAAGAGAGGAATAATGAGAAGGGAAGATCTAGGTAGTACTTACACATGGTTGTGGAGTGATGGCTGTACAGTCTCTCTTTACCACTATTTCAGTCATGCCATCTGAGCAGGTGATGGTGGGGGTTACCCTGGTGATAGTATTGGCAGTGCCTCCAGGGCGATGCTGCTGGCCACGGTGGAAGAAGTGGTGGCATTTTGTTCCTCATCTCCATGTTCAGTGAGACCTGTGGTCCTCCTCATGTCTGCTGTTGCATTCATCTGTAGCAATAAAGTATGTTAATAAATTGTTACTTCAGATATTATTTCCAAGACAGGTTATTCATGTCAATGTAGGGCTGGTGCCTGAGCCAACTGCTAGTATGGTAGTTCAAGACTGGTTTTATTTAATGTGCCCATATCTTGTTTCCTACCTTATGAAAGACTCTTCTATTCTTTTACAAAGCTTCAACTCTCTTGGAAAATAGTAGAATATAAACAAATATATGAAATAATCCATATATGCAGACCACCACAACTAGCAGCCACCTAGCTGCCTCTGTGAGACTGCATACCACCCATGGCAAATTATGCAAACATTAACACATTACTGAATGAAATAAATGTGTTGCTTGTTATTTTATTGTCATTACAATGGGCAAAACAATTTTTTTCTGGTAGTTTTCTACATTAATTTGACATCTATTTTTCTTTGAAATTACAAATATCTCTGGAGGGTGGAAGGGAGTGTATGCTGGAAACTAGTGATTTCAGGGGAAAATGTCTTTTAGATTCATTCAAAACATAATAAGCTATTAAAGAGATAGTATTGTTAAAAAACAGAGCATTAACAAAACCAATCTTAACCCGAGAACGTCGGCAGACCCTTTTCAGGGCTTTCACGAGTCGTGGCTGTGGTACGGTGGACCCTAAAAAGGGCTCGCCATAAAACACCTAACTGGAGCTAATTGTAGGCGGTGGCGGCATAATGCAACCCACCATGAATGCCCTAGGTCATTGCAGTGGGTGAGTGATCTTGAGGTGGGCTTTTTTGTCATAGGTGGTGCTGTAAGGTCATGGCATACTGAATTAGCTATCCAAACAGTAATCACTTGTCAAATTCTCTATAGTAGACAACAATTGACTCTCAGCTAGATGCCACGCATCACGAGACTGTTTATTTTGTAACAAACACCACCCAAAAAGAATGGAGTTTGAGTAAAAGTAAATATTTTTGATGGCTTTATGGTTATGAGAGTACTACTCTGATGTACGTTCCATGCTCTTTTCTGAGTCTGAAAATGCCCATGGCTTTAGTAAGCTTATTGAGAGGGATATTTGTTTCTATGTTACTCGAGATGGAAGGGTAATATCTGGAATTTTAATTTTCTTATCTATGGTAGCTAAAGTCTTTGAGTTCATCATATGGGAGGTAAATGTAAATAGTTATAAGAAACACAAAGTGGACTCCATTTGCATAGAATTGCCACATTGCTTCAGGCATACAGGATTTTCTGTGAATCTTGCATTGGAGAGGAGGTTGTGGGGGTTGAGAAGAAGGTTGTGGAGATTAAGGAGGCTGTGGAGGTTAAAGATGAAGTTGTGGAGGCTAATTGAACACAGAGATGAATAAAGGCACACTAGCACACACATACACACCCTGATAGCTCAGTCGGTGTCAGTGCGCTGCCAGGTTTCACGGTCTGACAGGCGGAGGTTCAAGCCCCAATCAGGCCGTTTTTTTTTCCGCTGACTAGGAGTGGTTACTGTTCCCCCAAGATCGTTGAAGGCAGGGAATAAGCATAACTTGAAGAGGCATAACTCGAAAAGTAGACATTTGTGATGGAAATGAGGTACAAAATCATGGCTAAAGATTCGTTTTAGTACCGTGCCAGTATCTCATTATCTACTTTATGAAACATCACTATCTCTTCATATATCTTTTCTACAAACCTTCAACAGTCATGGAAATGCTTTCAAAATCCAATTCAAGAACTTTTTTTTTACTCTTGAAAATAGGGGATAATGTTTACGAAAGCGTCACCTCCTCCGGTGCTGGCTGCGGTGACGGTGGTGCTGCTGCCGCCGCAAAATAGCTCGCAGAGGGTTTAGAATGATGGAGCATATTTAAACTACTCCAACTGAACTTTATGACCTGCTAACGGGGGGGGCTGTGCCCCCCTTGACACCCCCCTTCTAACCAGGGTCCGGTGGGGTATTTCTGTCATGCCCTGGGAGTTTATTTTCTCTTTTTCTATTTTCCTACATGTCCTCTGCGTGTATCGAAACACACGAGAAATTAATCAAGAAGATGTGAGGGTATTCGCCGGCTGCCTGGGATTGAACCCGCGACCAACGTAATGGGAGAGCCACTCCTTACCGAGTTGGCCAAAGAGGTACCCCACTGGTTAAGTGGGTTATGGGAGGCTCGTTCATCAGGCATAGTCGGCGCACTACATTTCTTGCAACACCGGCTGCACTGCCACCGCGGCTGTTGCTACAACAAACCTGTTATTTTTTATGCAAATACCGCGAATCTTATCATGGAGCATGAATATAATCAAACCCAACCTTAGCTAACCTTACCTAACCTAATAAAACCCTGTGCGAGCTATTTTGCGGTGGTGGCGGCACCACCGTCGCCGTGGCCAGCACCACTGTCACCGCAGCCAGCACCAGAGGAGGCGACGTGCTTTCTTAAACATTATCCCCTATTTTCAAGAGAAAAAAAAAAGTCCTTGAATTGGATTTTGAAAGCGTTTCCATGACTGTTGAAGGTTTGTAGAAAAGATATATGAAGAGCTACTGATGTTTCATAAGGTAGGTAATGAGATACTGGCACAGTACTAAAACGAATCTTAACCAAATCATGCAATTCACTACATCTCTCACCAGAAAAATATGGGGATCAGGTAAGAAAATCGTTGGTTGGGTGAAACTGTAAATTGTACAGTCTGCAATAGGCTGGTTGGCCAATAGAAGACAGCTCTTGTACACCTGCCACCACTTATCTTCCCTACCAATGAACTCACCTGTCCTTTCCTTGGTGGTGGGTGGCGGCAGGACCTACAGGGGAGGATGTCCGCCACTGCAGGAGGAAGTGTTCTTGGGTTCTTCTTCTTCAGTGTTTTAGGCGGCTGGTCAGGCCATGGGACCACGGCCTCTGTAGCTCCAGCAGTCCAGGGGT
>NC_066510.1:27725178-27785178 GCF_024679095.1 Eriocheir sinensis | reverse complement strand
ACTATTGCTAACAAGATATTAACAAAAATGAAGCTGAGATTAGGTATGGCACTGTGTTGGTAAAAGAAGTAAAATGGGTACAGGAGATTAATCTTTACTGGCGATGAAAATAATGGCTCTTATGGGAATGCAACTACATTCTAGTGTTAATTAGGCTCATGATCAGAGGATAGAGATGGCATATTATTGGAGTATATACCTGACCTTAAGGGAATGTGACTTTACAAGTTGCAAAAACAGTAAATATTTTCAGTCAGTGCATATTAAGAGGTACAAGAATGTAGAAGGCAATAGAATCATTGAGAAGCAAATCTAAGTGAATATTGAATTTGAGAAGGGGGTGCAGCTGCACAATTCAGAAAGTGAATCTTAAAGTTTCTGTGACCTACAGTGCACAATTCTAAATTCAGAAACATGAATAATAATAAGTTCATTCTTCAGAAATTTCTGATATTTGAAAACCCATATTCATTGAACATAAAAGTAAATAAATAATAATAATATGCCAGCCATTGCATGATAAATTATGATTATCTTCAATGAGGAAATTAAGAATAATGATTATTCTGGGAGTGATGCGTGAAGACAATTAATATAACTCCCTCATGTCTTATCCTGAGGTGTGTGCAGTATGTAAAGCTATAAAATCATGTCAGATGACACAGTAGTTATAAATCAAATGTGTAGTTTGTCTCCAGTGATACACATGTCCCTTTATTTGTCTGTTTTTATCTTTATCCTGCATGTTATCAATATTATGCTGGTTTAACTATGAATTAGATAATTTTATTGTGATATTCCTGAGCAATAAATTGTTTTTTTCATCTCACTCCGGCCACTGAGTATAGTGATTTTGTGTTTAAAAAGCCTGATAAGAAGTCAAGGTATACTAGCATTAGGTGAGATGCAGATGTTATAAATAACTTAATGTTCCCTTCTATTATTATATACACAATTCTTGCTTTAAAACATGTTACATGATTCAGTATTGACTGACAAAAGTGAGGAGCATGTGTATGAAAAATGACAAATCCATGTAACCAGCACTACTTTTCTTCACACCAAATTTAACGTAGCCTCTCAAATTTAATGATACACTTCACCTCCACATATTTACCTAATCATGATTAATGATAAAGGTCATCTCCATCTCAATGCTGAGTTACATGCTATAACACTACACTGATATTTTTGCTGCTTAATCCAAATGTTACTAATTTTGTTTTTGTTTGTCAGTAGCACAAACTGTTATTGGGAAGTATTTCTTGCCAAACATTCCCCTGACCACATAAACAGTGGCTTGGAAGCCATTCCACGCATATTTTGTAAGAAAGCCTTCATGATTTATACCAGTGGTTCCCAACCTATGGAATCAGCCCATAAATTGGCCGTGGAAGGCCCATAACTATGAAACCAATATTTTCTTCAATTCGTAGACATAGTGATAAAATGAAAAGAACTAAAATTCCTGCATGAATACTTCCATCCATACTATGCAAAAACAGCTATACTAATAACTTCTGCAGGCTGAACATAAAAAGACAGCATCATATTTCCACTATAAACCATGCACTGAAGCTAATATTACCACAGGAAAGATTCTACTTTCATGAGTCTTTTAAGGACCATAAGTCATCTGTATGAAGGGATCCTTCAAATGTCCATTACATGTCTGTACCTCTGATACCCTCTTTAGTTATGGGAACTTCTCTCATAGGGGTGGCCAAGGCAGGAGCATCTCCAACTTTTCCAGTTCTGGCACTCCCTCTCAATTCCTTGCCAGCCAACTCTTTCTCGAATACTCGCCCACTCTATTGATACAATTTACATGACATCTTTGTTTAAGTGGACTTTGTGTTGGTGGACTGGTGACCAAGTGCATGAATAAACTCAGTATTTTAACCTTATTTCTGATTGACTGTCATGCACGTAATCCTACATACATTTTTCTGAAAATTACGATGCAATACAAGCCTTCACTTATAAGGATAATTTTGAGGTAATCACATGACTAAGCATCTAAAGGTTTGTGTTGCATTAGTACATGAGCTGAGATAATACTTTTCAAGTAGCAGAAAGTTCAATGGGCTGGAATGACCTGAGTTGTTAACACAAGCCAGGCATTGGAAATGATTGGGAACCACTGGTTTAAACCGTTTTTCACTTTGAAGATATTCCACTATCTAATCTATCATCGTAATCACTGAAAATTGCTTATGATTGGTTATAAAAGGTACATACCAGTCTAATTATCAATTAAATCATATATATGTAGCTATTTGACTTGATACAACATTAAACTCTGGTAATGCTTTCATTACTGAACAGTTAATGAAGTTAAAAATTATGATAGAATTTGTGAAAGATGCACCATATCAGGATTCCAGCTTCTGCTTAATGTGTACTTATAATTCTTCTCAACAAGTTGTCTTAACATCATTATTTTCCTAAGATGAAATTGTCAAAATTTATGTAAGCATTACTTTACCAGAAAATTACTGTAGTTGTCTTTTATTAACAAAAAAACAAATATATTTAAATGCAATGAAATATTTAACCTTCATAAAGCTGAATGGATTGAACTGACATTAACTGTATATGTGTGGATGAATGAAGCCAGAATGCATGTATGTGTACATGGGCACTCAAAAGGATGGATGCATGCATACATGAATGAATATGCACATGCATGCATACACAGACGCACACACAAACGCACAACGTAAAACTTTAAATAGGTATCAGATTAAGCTGTACCATTTCACTCTGGATCACAGAATATGGAGATATACATTTTCATCTAAGGGATTCAATCACAAAATGAAGGGATTACAAAGCATAGGTTTAACCTCCTTCTCTTTCCATCTTATGTTGCTATGAACTACGGTGAAATCTGATTTATATGTGATGCATATGAATAATATATAATCTGTAACACCCTGATACTACTTCAACTTGTGAATTTGATAAATATTTGCAGCCACTGTGGTAACATATTTTTGCTTCTGCAAGACTTGTGAAATTAATTAAGACACTGTCAACTATAAAAAAAGATTCCTGGCTCACAAAAAATGTCTAAAGGCTACAGGAAAAATGGAGGAAAGATAAAAAAGGAGTGTTTGCATGAATGAGAGATCAGTGTGCATGCAAAGAAAATGTTGTGAAGTTTAAGTTGGTTATGTAATGCAAACACAAGGTACATTTAAGTAAAAATCTTTGAAAATCAATTTAACAATAATACAAAATAATGTGAAAATGATGTACCCATTAGGTTATTTACCTTGCATGCTTAGTACCTGAGGTAAATAGGGAATTTTAAATAAATTTTGATCATAATGGAGGATTGTCTAGCAATGATTATGCAAATTCCTTTGTCATCAACACTTCCATGGTCATACTGTATATCAACCTAGCTCATAACTTAGAAAGATCATTACTAGCACTTCTAAATTGAATTGATGATTATACTCAGTCACACATGCCTACTTTGGTATGTTGAATGATAAGAATGTTTTATAGTACAACAGATGGTGAGTTTTGTGAGTACCAGATGCATCTACAGCAAAAGTTAATAATTTTATACTAATTTGTAGTAAAGTAGTCATACAGATCATACTTCTTGGAGGTCTTGAGATCTAATAAACAGCAACTAGGGCTGGGATCTTGAAATTCAATTAAACTCACTCAGTGAGCAATGCTATCTTGTGACTATCTTTATATATATATATATATATATATATATATATATATATATATATATATATATATATATATATATATATATATATATATATATATATATATATATATATATATATATATATATATATATATATATATATATATATATATATATATATATATATATATATATATATATATATATATATATATATATATATATATATATCTTGGGTATTTAAGAGGAAATTACCTAATACTTTTTGTAATACAATTTTTTGGAATTTTGGCAATCTGCAAGGACACTCATTTAATGGTTTTGTATAACAATTTTCTCAATCTGAAACAAAACCAATGTTTTCAGTAATTACCCCTCTGAAAGTTGTGATATAACCGTTTGTCTTTTATCACTGATTAGATGATTGCTCTTATTTTTAGAATGTTGTGCCTCTATTAAACATTTGGGTTGAAAATAATGAAGGCCTTGTGCCAGATCAGCATCTTATGGTGACTTTCAGTCTAAATTCATCATTGAACTTTTCATCTTCCCACTGTCAAGCTGCAATCTTTGACAGTGTTTCTTTATTGTGCTCAATTTTTTATGTCATCTGTTCTCTATAATTGATTATTGCATACAGACATTTTCTTTTTTGACTGAATCTGCATCTTTGTGTTTTGGGGAGAATGTATTTCAAAGAAAAGAAAACATCATGTGATGTTAATCCACAATTGGCAGTCACTGGAGGTGCATGTTAAATAATATAACCCCTGGAAAAAAAAGTGGAAACCAATTGAATAACAGTTAAAACAGCAGGTAACATCTGCTAAATTCCTTGGAAATGTCTTCATCCTTTATAAACACATCTTTTCACAGAAAGTCATGCTATTGTGTTTAGAGTTAATTTTATCATAATACACTTTTTAGCTTCCTGTTAAAAATAATAAAGCATGACAGATTGGAGAAGGTTGTGCAAAAAACAAGAAGAAAGCAAAGCCAGTAAAAGTCCACATGTGAGTGATTACATGAGAAGCTTCTTTCAAGTTGTTGTTCCAACCTATATCAATGTTTTCATATATTGCTGAACATTCACAATATGAGACAGATTCATTGAGTAGTTTTTTTACACTGACTTCAAAGATCCCTTGAAATATGTTCTTAACATTGTGAATAACACTTTACATATTGTCACATTTAATTTTATGGATAAACTACCATTCAGATGTGACATGAAGCAACAGCCTTTACGCACAACACATCAGCAGAAACTTGCTCCAACATTGGCTGCATAACATGGTTTGGTTGCCTTGGCTTGACTACTTTCAGCTGTAACATTGCTTAACTCAGAATCTTATGTACTACATATAATTCTAAATGTGTTCCAGCTTAGTAATTTAATAGCTTCTTTTAAGATACCAGCACTGCAGCCCAAGAGAATGCATCTTCTGTATAAAAATGGTCAAGGTATATGCTTCTTTTTCTCAAAATAAGTAGCATCACATGTTCAACTTTTTGATTGAAATGTACCTTATAAAAGAAAAAAAATATCACACCATACAAGTAAAATCAAATCTTCCAATTGGACAAGCAACAAAACTTGAAAAACAAATCCTATAACAACTGTGATTATTGTGCAAGCATGACTTCAAACATAAAATCCAAGATATCTTTAGATTTCAGATGAATGTGTTCATAGTGTGAATATATACTTTGTGTGTATATATATATATATATATATATATATATATATATATATATATATATATATATATATATATATATATATATATATATATATATATATATATATATATATATATATCTATATATATATATATATGGTGTCTTCATATAGCTGAATGTGAGCCACTCTATATGTACAATCAATGAAAATTAATACTATTATATTACATTATATACATTATATTAACTTACTGAGCTGCTGCAACAACTTGGCACCACCAACAGAGTAAAGCAAACTTTCTGCTTCTCTTTAAAGATTTCAAAATGTATAAAGCTTTCAGAATAATCTTACAAAATGTCTATTTATAGTGTTTTGTGCATTTTTGTTCCATGTTACAAGTTTCATTTGTGCGTGTATGCACCTGTAGCCATATGAAGGTGTATGGAAAAAACACTCACAACTTACACAAACGCATGCATGCAGGCACTCTAGTATACACACACACACACACACACACACACACACACACATTGGGACTTCATAAATTCAGCATGCTCAATAGCTTTAGCCTCAAAAATTTCACAAACCAATAAATTTTTTTTTATTTTTGTCATGTGAAAAGTGTTACTTTGGGACCATGTCTGCACCTTTAACTGTTATAACATGACCTACCTCGTACACAATAAGATAAGGCAGATGTGGTGGCCATGCTATAAAATGCATTAAAATGTGTTATAATAACAACAAAAATAAAATTACATGCTTATGGAAAGCAATAAGGCTGGCATAAAGATTCAGTTAACTACAAAGCTTTCACTTAAATCAAAATTTTCTTAATATAAGAATCAGTCTATCATAAAGAATGGAATATATCTGACTTCCAGTATTTCCATCAATAATATGCTGAATTGATGAGGTCCCTCTATAAAGTAATAAATGATAACAAAAGATTGCAGCATGAACTGAGCATTTGCTGAGACACTTTAAATCACTATGGTTTGAGACAAACCTGGAAAAGCAGCTGCATGATATACTATACCACTGTGTCTCGCCTTCATTAGCTATGTAAGAACAGTGATCATATTGAACCTTTGGTGAAATTGTGCAGTTTTCAAAGCCTCACTATAAAATATATTTCCACAGTACAGCTTCCTCTTTCGCATATCACTGTGTCTGGTAAAAAGTAATTAGTTCTTATATTTATATCTATGAGTTGCATTTTTGTATAAACATGTTTTGCCTTCATAAAATACGGCAATGTTTCACTGCAGCATTAGTGTTTCTAGATTTCTTTGAAGTATTGTATCTTTAACAGAATTGAACACAACCTTAATGTTTTCTGTGTCCACGGCTGTTGTGAAGTGATGGAAGAGAGGGCGGCGGGTGTTGTCTCCTCTCCGCTGCTCCACAAATTTGTGCAGAATGAACTGCTGGACACACCTCTCATCATGTGGATTACCCTGTCAAGGCAAGCATTTTACAATAGCTTTGGCTTTTGGAGTCAAATTAACAGACTGCATGCATATATAATCTTTAACATATAGAATAATAATATACTAAAAAAGTTTTATGCATATACTGTGCGTCAAAGAAAATTTTACTATTGTGAAATGAGATACACCAAGGTCTTGTTATATTTGAGAGTTATGCTCTGCAAAAGCAACACAATCTGAAAAAAAAAAAAAAAAAAAAAAAAAAAAAATCCAAAGGGAAAAACAAAGTTCATTTCAAGGCTTACAGCATTCATAACTGTATAGTAACAGCTAACAATGGACATATTCACTGGTTACACTTTGCTCCAAACATCAATGCTATTCTTCTACACTTGTATTATTGAGCAAAGCATACAGGAAGCCATGGAAACAAAACCGTGGAAACTAGAAAAACAATAATGATGGGCTTATGTGGCAACAACAAAGAAAAGACATGTATTAAGGCTTGGCCATGTGAATGTTCAACTTGTAGTAGTCACTAGTGAGGGAGAGCCTTTTTTTTTATTAATGATAAAACCTATGGCATAAATAATTAGGTTAGGTAAAATATAGTATAGCAACTAATCAATAAGGTATCATTCCATCCTGACCCCTTTGTATTCAACAATCCCGAAGCTAAAATGATCAAAGTATGTGTATGTTTCCATCACTTGCTGCGAATGAAAAGCTTAACCCTCAAAATAGCAAAATTTTCTCTTGACAAATACTAAAGCCTGCTGGGAAAATGGTCATAATTAAATCTTACACCAAGTTCAACCCCTCTCATAGATTAAAGGTAAAGTGGACCTTACAAACTCACCACAAAGTCTGTGAAGTAGTGAGCAAGATTGCTTTGCCGTGACCTTATTTTCTGGATGAGCAGGTCTGTCTTGTTGAGGAAGAGAATTATGGAAACATCACGAAAATTGCGATTGTTGACTATGGTCCCAAATATGTTGAGAGATTCTTCTAACCTATTTGTGACCCTGGAGGAAAAAGAATACATGTAATGAAATGATTCAAACTTGAACATATTACCTACAAATTATTGCTAGTTAGAATATTTCAAAGATCAAAACAATGTAACATGCAACTGATATGAAAATCCTGTAAAAGATTTAAATATGACTTCTGATGCTTTGATTTATTTTTGATTGAAAGATTAAGAATGGGCACTAATAATTTTCATATATCACAAATTCCTCAGAAATAAAAATAAAATATAAATTAAGGGTACCATTATGTTGTGCAGCTAGAAATGTTAATGCATGAAAGAAGTTCTAGAGAAAATGCGCAACATTAGAAGTATACATCATTCTCTGTCCCTTACATTAGAGCAGTGCTACCATAACACTTCACCTGTCCTCTAAGAGCCGCTGATCAAATTCTGAAGATGAGGCGAGGAAGATGATGGAGGTGACACTCTCAAAGCACTGAAACCACTTTTGTCTCTGTGTTCTCTGGCCTCCAACATCCACAAAGAGGAAGGGAACATTTTGGATAGGGATAGTAAACTCTGTGATTGCTTTGGTGGCTTTGCGGCAGTGGAGAATATCCTTCTCTATGGGTGCGTACTCCTAGAGGGGAATACAAATCTAGTCAGAGTAAACAAAATATAAAATGTTATAGGGAAACAGCCCAACTGAAAATGCTCTTGACCAAAATAAAAGTCCTTTTATTCTAATAGTATAGGACTAATGTTTATCTGTTAACAGACCCATTAACGCTGCTGTATCTCTCATTACTGAACTCAGTCGCAAACAGCACCTACCACCAAAAAGTGATCACACTAAAGTCCAACCAAATTGTCGAGTATGTTTGGGCGGAGGCTCCCGCGGGTCCATTTCTCCCCTCTGCTCTGCCACACAGTCCCAACACTTATCTCTTCCTCTCATATGTAAGGTAAAGGTAACATATGATAGGAAAAAATAGGTGTTGGGACTGTGTGGCAGAGCAGAGGGGAGAAATGGACCCGCGGGAGCCTCTGCCCAAATGGACTCAACAATTTGGTTGGACTATAATTATGTCTACTTTGCACTATAAATTTAAACCTTAGCTTCTTCCACCTGGTTCTTATGAGCTCATGAGTGAATACTTTTGGGAGTGACACATAGGAGGTACATGTAAGTTACCTCCTTCACATTTGTCATATCTAGTATACAATGAAAGCTTGTTAGTGACAAAATCCTTTGTTAAAAATGTGATGTGAAAAGATAATTAGTACTGGAAAGCAAACTAGGCTGGCAAACTTTATTTTCCAGTATATTCTATGGATATGTGATGCAAACTTGCTGTTCAGATGTTTTCATTCCACATTCAGAGGTGAAATATGACTGTTACAAGCTTGCATTGGCTAGAGAAATATTAGTCCTAAAGTTAGACAAAAGGACTTCCATCATGATGGCAGCTTGTAAACATGCATACAAATTAGTGGCATTGGTATTTATCAAATAATTCAGAAGTTACAGAAATTATTATTTATATCAATGCAAAAGTTTAGTCAGGAATTTAGGGAATTTTCCTTACCAACACTCCTATTCTGTCTAAGGAATCGAAGAAATAGGAAACACTGTCAGTCTGGAAGGGCAAAATATCTAAGATTAATTCTACATCAAGGAAAGGGACACAAAAAGCACTGCAAGAGGACAGTAGTTAACAATATGAATTCTATTGGCAATACTAAATCTACTTTTAATTACCCTAATAGAAATCTATGATTAATCATTATTTAATGCAGTGCTTTTCTTTAGTATACAATTACAAATGATTATGTACACATGGGTGAATATGTGTCTAAAAGCAGACAAAAAAGCAGCTACGTCATGGAGTGTAGCAATGGATTAATAGCAACACAAGAACAGCATCAACACTGAATTGTATACGAACCAACTGATATTCTGCCCTTCTGTTGTATGCTTGTCTTATGCCAGAATCCTTCCAGAGTTCCTTAATGCCAGGGACATATTCCAAAAATGAGTGTCTATCCAAAGGCATGGATCCCATGTACGTCATCAAGTGTTGTCCAATGGGTTCCCGAGACTCGTCCTCCCATGGTATCCGAAGTTTGTCTCTTGCATCCAGTAAAACCTGAGGTAGTAATTTTGATGAAGCAATTGTAACTGATTATAGTGTACATACACAGTACAACCTGGAATTGTTACTGACATATTTTGTAACAATATGTGCAAAATTAAATCAAGGTACTTATGATGCAGGTTAAAACATAGACAAGAAAGAAACGATAAAATTCATGCAGCTTTCTCAAAATGCATGCAACGCTATACACACATCATAATTCTAAAACAATGTAAAAAACAAAAACAAGGATGATGGTGATGGGATATGACAATGACATATTGCTTGTGAGAAACATACTGTTAGGTACCATCATTTACTCCATATTTACCAGAGGCTGCAGTGCATCTTACCTTCATACCCATAACAACATTCTTGTAAATGGTTTCTCTATATTCATCGATCTCCTCGAGTCCAAAGCGATAGCCATGGATGATACGCATTTGCTTGAGGAAGGTTGATTTGCCTGACTCCCCAGCACCCAACAACAGTAGTTTGACCTTACAGGAAAAGTTTCACATTGTATTACACTAGGACTAATGGAGGAAAGAAAATTATGCTAGGTTAGTCAAACAGCCTTGTTTACTGCTTACTGTGTATATATCCATATAAATCAAATTAAAATTTTAGGTCATGTTTAGAGCAATGACTTTCACGTGGATACAGTACTACTTATGTGAGTGCACAAACTGATCACTCATCCATATCATAGCCTTAGAAAAGTCCTGCTGATCTTTAAACCATCATAGAACAAAATAAATGTCATGAAACAATACTTCTACTAACCTGTCTTCTGAGCCTTTCCCTTTCTTTTTGTAGAATTTTATCTATTTCTTGTGATCTTGTGTGTTGATCCATCTGTAGGTATATACAATTTTTTGTTACGGATTATTGATTTCATTAATCAATATTCTTAAGTACATACTATTAAAAAAAAGTGATTCTAGAAAAAATGCCAACATCATTCTGCAATCCAATTAAATCCCAACTTCTAATAGAACTAACCAACACTGCCTACATTACATGCCTACTTAACTGAGCCTTATCCTTTACCAATATATAGATTAGATCAGTGATTCTTAACCTGGGGGGGGCGTGAGCCCTAGGGATAAACTAGGAATTTCTCAAATTATATTTGTTATTCTCTTAACAAGAGCATGGGCTAATATTGAGAAATTTATGAAAAAATGCAAAAGTATTGCCTTAGCTATAGTTTCCTATAGTCTACTTAGGGCTTACCATTTGCTTTAAAATCTGGGAGGAAATTTTATTCATAGATGCAAGGGGGGTATGGAGGGAAGGACCATTTCTTAGAGGGGACGTGGTAGTAAAAAAAAGGTTAAGAACCACTGGATTAGATTATAATATCATAGCAAACTATTAACACACTGGGAAAAAAAAAACACCTAATTCTGCCTGAGGCACACAAATCAATTCTATTGCTCTGAAGTTAATAGCTACACTAGATGATACTGTCTACGAGAACTGACATCCTCACAGATATGACCTTCCTCCCTACATTGCATCATTCCTCATGCAGCTGGACTAACATGCCTTGAGCAGCTAACAAGGTGAGTTAAGAAAAGCTAGGGGATAGTACTTTGGCACAAATTAATTAACAACCTAGCCCTATTTAACAGAAGAAATTATGAGTCAGGACCTAGTCTCAGAATAATAGTTACTGGTATGTAGTCTTAACCTCAAAAATATGTTTTAAGAACCAGATTCTGAATATATTTATTAATGTCCCTACATCACTGAATCACACACAGATAAAGGCACCCACTCTTTGTTAGAAGTTTTCTAAGTAAAGCTAGACAGAAAGGATTCATCAGAACAGTCAACAGTAAACAAAGGCCCCACCAACAACGAGAAATTGAAGAATGGCCACCACCTAATGTAAAGCATACGATGGCAAACCTTTACACTCCTAGGAATGAATGCTTTGTTGTCAGACAGTAATCATGCACTAGGTTACCTGCAGGTTTGGGCTTCTTTGGATTCTTTGAGCAGCTAAACACACACACTGAGCCGTTGTCAGCATTCACATCAATTTAAGCAGGCACACACAAAGGAGGAGATTGTGGAGGCGGGGAGTGTCTATCAAACGAAGGAGAGGCTGGACAAATATAGAAACTGTATACCATAAATAGCTAAATACAAATGCAAACACACACACACAGGCCATTCTCATTCCGTTTACCATTTACTGGTAACGAGGTTTAAGGCCCCGATCTGCTGTCAGGGCAGTGCTCTGCAGGGCCATCACCATTATAACAATGATGTTAGCACCGAAAATTGTCCTCGATCCTCATGTTTGTAATGTCATAGGATTTAGTGAATAAGTGAGTTTTCAGTGCTTTCTTGAAGGTTGCCAGATTGCCACTGCTCTTAACATCCTTGGGTAACTCATTATAGAACTGTGAAGCACTCTTCTCAAATGCTCTGAATCCAGTTCCAGATCGACTCTGGGCTCATAGAGTCTATACTGTTCTGGACTGTGTCTCAGTGACATAGCAGTGTCCAGATGAAAGTCCTGTAATAAATCTCTCATATACCCAGGTTTACCAAGTTGTGTTGATTAATAAGTTGACACATATTTTGTAGACTATTCGTGCCTTAGTGTTCTGAACTGTGTCTCAGTGACATAGCGGTGTCCAGATAAAAGTCCTTAGTAAATCTCTCTTATACCCAATTTTACCAAGTCGTGTTGCTTGAGAAGTCAAGACGTATATTTTGTAGACTATTCGTGCCTTTATTGATAAGCAGTGTAAGTCTATAAGTGCTGGTGTTCTTTTTTATCATCCTTGCTGCTCTGTTCATAAGTTGTAGTTTCCTCAGCAGGTATTTAGGTAGGCCATAATAAAGTGAATTACAGTAATCCAGCTCATTAATTACATGATTATGAACAAGCATCTTCATGGTCTTATCATCTAAGTACTTCTTGACAAATGAAATATTTCTTATATAGTACCCTGTTGTTCTCTCCACCTGATTAATGTATTCTTTCAATGAAAAGAGTACAATTAATTATCACCCCTAAGTCTTTGACTGACTTTTTTACTGTCAGTGTTATCGTTGATCCAAAATAGAGATATCTAGCCTTCTGAGATCATTATTCTTCCCCACAATCAGGCATTTGGTTACCTTTAGTAATTTCCACATCACTCAGAGACAAAATAAAACTGTGTCGTCGGCACAGGTCAAAATCAACTCCATGCTTTCTAAGCAAATGAGTAAATCCAAGAGTATACACACACAATAAGATTGGACCCAGTACACTTCCCTGAGGGGCTCCTCTTTGCATAAGTTTATTAGCAGAAAATGATTTGCCTATTTGCACCCGGTATGTTCCGTTCTCAAGGCAGCTCCTCAGATAACCAAGCGCATCACCCACTATTGCAATGTCTTGCAATCCTGAAGCAACAAACTGTGCTCCACCATGTCAAATGCAGCACTCAAGTCTAACAGAATCAGAACACCACACTTCCCTTCATCCATGAGTACAAGTAAATTGTTCACCACAGAACAGAGTAATTTCTGTTGAGTAGGCTAGTCACCTGTAATCAGACTGATTATCCGGTAAAGCCGGCACCACCTACAGATGCTCATCAGCTGATCTAAAATTACATTCTCAAGTATCTTTGATAAATACGTCAAATTGGATACTGGTCCAAAGGAATTTAAACAGGTCCACACCCCCTTTTGAATTTCTTGTGGAATGATCAATTGACAGGCATTTCGGCTTGGCACCCCAGGCTCCACGCCCCAGGGGGAGGCGTCACGTGCCCCGGGGTGGCCGGGGCGAGGTCAGTGAGGTGTCCTGGGCCGCGGGTCAGCGGGGCGGGCCGCGGCTAAGGCCCCGACATTTACTGAGGCCCAACCCACCCCCTCATAAACCCCTTACCAGCAGCACCAGCGCGGGGGAATGGCGCCCACGGGAAACACTTATGCTTAATACGAGGAAAATCAGTCGTGTTAATGCCCCTCACCTCCTCCGGCGTCCACAGAGCCTTGAGACAACAGGAGCAGCTGAGCACGGAGAGCCGCGCCATGGCCAACACAAACACTGGCCGCGGAGGAGCCAAGTACGGAGCACAGCCTTCAACGCAGTCAACCACCTTATTTTAACCTATTATCACATTGTCACTATTATAACATTATCACTTCTATATTGTTATGAAGCTAATGTCCATCTGTGTAACCTAATTTTGCCTGATTATAACAGAAACACTGGCCGCAAAGGAGTAAAGTACGGATCGAGCCCTTCGTCATCATTTTATCTTTTAACCGTACTCGCATTATCACTTCTATAATGCATAGGAAACTGAAATAAGAAAGATCTGATATAGTTACAAAGTCGATGTCCACCTACGTGCCCTAATTTTGTCTGATTATAACACAAAAAACTGGACATGGATGAACAAATTAAGGATACAAACTTTCACACATTTTCACTTGACACTTATTTCAACCCTACACATACGATCACTTGTATGATGAATGAGAAACTGGACGAAGGGCGATTTGGTATAGTTTTGATGCTACTGTCCACCTGTGTTCATATTGATAGCAGGTAAACTAAAGGCGATATATGCAACCTGCACTTTAAAACCACATCCCTTATGAATCATGCGTGTGATGTAACATAACTGATAAAAGAGCTTTCCCCGAACGCAACAGATAAAGTAACAGGCTTCATACGATTACAACGGGGGAACATGACAAATAATAACTAGGATAACGAATCATAACCTGCTTGGCATTCACTCTACTCTTCCTAGAACTTGAGTCACACGAACGCAACCAAAACGCTTCTTATTCACAGAGCACACAGGATGGAGCTAAACGCCTACGCTAGTGACTATAGATAGGTAAAAATAAGTATGCCTCACCCACCAGAGACAAATAACAAGAAAAAAGAGAGATATGAATCCAACTTTCCTGGCTAATGTGACGCAAGACTCCGCGATAATACCCAGACTTCGAGGAAATAGATCTTGCTGCTTAAGCCGATGTAGTCCTTGCAGAGAGAGAGAGAGAGAGAGAGAGAGAGAGAGAGAGAGAGAGAGAGGGGGGGGGGGGTAGGGAAGGTTCAGTAATCTACTCTCATAAAAGTTTCTCTTGAGGTAAAGTGAGTAAATGAGGTTCGTCGCTCTCTGTCGCGGCTGAGGGATGGGATGTCTTGCCGGGTGTTGAGAGAGAGAGAGAGAGAGAGAGAGAGAGAGAGAGAGAGAGAGAGAGAGAGAGAGAGAGAGAGAGAGAGAGATGCAGCTCGATATCTTCATTTTTCTTACATAATAATCGTTCTATTGCAATATGAGATGCATGCATGTTTTTTTGTATACATATATTTTTTTTCGCAATTAGACTTGTTATTTGAAATGTGCAAAAAGATAAGAAGAACAAAAAAAATCAGGGAGACTGTCTGGGTAGCTTCACACACACACACACACACACACACACACACACACACACATGCACACGCTTTATTCACAGTGTGACAGGGACGTGAGATTTCCTGCCAGTTTCTCTCGTTTATGTTTACTTATGGGCATAGTCTCTCTCTCTCTCTCTCTCTCTCTCTCTCTCTCTCTCTCTCTCTTACAGTAAAAATAATTGTACCAAAAAAGTGTGTGTATGTGTGTGTGTGTGGGGGGGGGGGTTAGGGCAATTTTATTCACTACACACAAGAATTCACACTGTGCATATGTATTTATTTCCTTTTCAACAGACTTACAAGAAAGCAAGTGCCACCATGCACACATCAAGGCATAAAGTATGACTGTATGAACACAAAGAACAATTTCAGGTATGCGTGCAACCTTCATGTGTCCCTCGAGTGTCTGAGAAATCATGTTACAGTGAATGAAACCTGAGCACACACAACCCGGTAATGTATATGCCAACACCCGCCACCAGCCCCGCCTGTGCAGTAGTGAACGTCCCTGGCCATTCATAAAGTCGGTGACCCAACGAGGAGACGGGTAGCAGCTGTCAATGAGTATAAATCATCCAAGCGGTACGAGACTTTTAAGTGTTAATCGTATGTTGAATAATGATTGCCCTTCTCTCTGAATTTGAAAATCATTTCTCACGTAAAAAGAAAAAGAAAATTACAATAGTACCAACTCGTTTAATATCATAACTTGCAGATTTTTCATAGCTTTAAATGTAACGTGTGAAGGCGTATCTCATAAAGGCAGGATGACACAAGTAATAATGATGATGACGATAATAATAATAATAATAATAATAATAATAATAATAATAATAATAATAATAATAATAATAATAATAATAATAATAATAATAATAATAATAATAATAATAATAATAATAATAATAATAATAATAATAATAATAATAATAATAATAATAATAATAATAATAATAATAATAATAATAATAATAATAATAGAAGTAATGCTGATATCCATACACAATGTCATAATAATAATAATAATAATAATAATAATAATAATAATAATAATAATAATAATAATAATAATAATAATAATAATAATAATTTCATTAGCGATAGTAGTACCAAAAACAATAATAGTAGTATTAATAATAACAGTAAAAAAATAAAATAAATAAACCTCACATTGCAAAATAAAATATGGGATAAATGAAAAAAAAAGAGCGAGGGTAAGGAAAAAAAAAAAAAAAAAAAGATCGACTTCCCGTCTTGTCCCGTCTCGCCCCTTCCTTCCCTCCCTTCCTGTTGCAGCCTCACCCACCCACGGCCTGCCTCGACGCGTTGACAGATGGGGACTCGGGGAGGCGTTGGTGCCGGGAGGGAGGGGTGGGGTGGAGTGAGGCCATGGGTGAGGCGCTGAAGGCTGACGGGGGTGGTAGAGGGGTGGAGGGGGTGTCAAGTGGACGTGTCTGCTGCAAGGAGCGGACGGGATGAACTTTCTGAGCCACACAAGCCAGACAATAACAGATAAGCAGGAGTAGGAGGGAGCAAGGCAGCGGCTAGGGTGAGGGAGAGCAGAGAGATCCCCAATACTTGTTCACTCTCACTCCCTGCTCGCTCTCACATTCGTCCGCCACCGTTTTGTGTGTGTGTGTACGTGTGTGTGTGTGTGTGTGTGTGTGTGTGTGTGTGTGTGTGTGTGTGTGTGTGTGAAGCTACGCAGGGAGTCTAGCTGAATTTTTTTTCTTATCTTTTTGCACATCTCAAGTAACAACACGAATGAAGAATTGCGACTAATTACTGGTGCTGCTGCTACTACTACTACTGCTACTACTGCTACTACTACTGCTACTACTACTACTACTACTACTACTACTACTGCTACTACTACTACTACTACTTATATTACCACTACTATTACATCTACTCCTTTTACAACAGCATCAGCAACAAACACTACTTCTACTACTACTATTACAACTACTACTACTACCATGCCACAAGTAACACCACGACATGCTTTCTCAACACACCAGTCATGGCTATTACCACTGCTGCAACGACGGGTATCTCTATCAATCAGTCTCACCGAAGCCACAGTCCCACCCTCTTGGACATGCCTGCCTTCAGTGCCTTCCCTTGGGTGCTGGTGTACTTAAGGGGGGCAGCAGGAACACCCGGGGCCACCGCTACAGGACGCGGCCGGGGGGTCTCCTTTGCACAGCGGGGTGTACATACAGCTGCTACATCCAGTTTGCTGCAATTCGCAGGTTGGTATGGCAGCAACGCAGCACTTGCATCCTCCTCCTTTGCAGCCATTGGGGATTTCCTTCTCCCCGCACCCACACACTGACTTGCACTTGCCCTGGGCGTCTATGCAGGTTGGATTAGGGGAGCAGTCTGTTGGAGGGGATAAAAAAAGGATGAAGTGGACGGGAAACATGAAAAATTCCTTCGCTCTGCAACCACTCACAGACTTGACCTTGCCATGGCCGCCTGTACAGACCTGAATAGATAAGTAGTTTGTTGGAGATGGGGGGGGGGGGGGTAGTAAGGAAGGGGTAAGTAAATGGTTAGTTGACGGTAGACAGGGCAGCGTGACATTAGTGATATGAAAAGCAAGTACACGCAAACACGCGCAAGCAACAACATGCACGCCTCACGCTAACGCTGAAAACACGAGGATCAGTATATTATTTTTAAGGGGAGCTTTCAGAACACCCACACAAGGAGAGCAGTGTCCTACCAAGATATCTGCAAGACCCCGAAGGAGGACACGTTAAAGTTTATTCGTGTTGTTATAAATTAGTACGCGAGAGGTGTTACTAGCAACGTGGGACCATTTATGCAGAGGAGAGAGAGAGAGAGAGAGAGAGAGAGAGAGAGAGAGAGAGAGAGAGAGAGAGAGAGAGAGAGAGAGAGAGAGAGAATGTGTGGTCAAGGGAATATGTCACGTTTCATGGTCTCCCCTTTCCCTTCCACTCCCCTTCCTTCCCGTGTTCTTCAGCGAGCCTCTTGAAGGAACGCCCTGCAGCGGAAATGACTCACTGTTTACAAGGGAGACGCTGTAAACATTTTGGAAAGATCTAAGTTGCTTGCACACCACTAGCTCCACCTCCTCACACACAAGCATAACAACAAAGTAATCTTCATAAACATCAATAAAACCGCGTATACATTAACGGTTATTATGATCGATTTATATATTCATTTGTTTTGCATGTATGAGAGCAACTTACCTAGGCAGCAGAGGCACGAGTCGCCGAGGCAGTGCGCTTCGAGACTCACCACGCCCAGACACATCGGGGCACACCTTCCAGGGCAAACCGGCGTCTGGGTACAGTCGGTGGGTTCAGGGCCGCAACAGAAGCATCCTTGGTTACAGTTGCCCGGCCTTAGCACCTCTGTGTCCGCACAGACAGATTTGCAGGACCCTCCGCTCTGCCTACAGCTGTCCGTGCTGGGGCAAGAGACTGTTGAGGGAGAGGTAAGGACGTGAGGGTTGGTTGCTTTGTTGTTATGCTGTTGCACGAGTTATGAAACGTGTTTATCAATATATTCTTCGTAACCTTAATTGACCTTAGATCATCACTTCCTTGAGAGCAGTCCACTGTCTATGAAATGAGAAGAGTGTAATAAAACGACACATGGAACAATCAAAGAGATACGTGAGTTTTGCTTGAGATTTTTGTTTCCCTTGAGAATCTAATTTTTACGTTGTAATGACACAGGAAGGCATGGGCGGCGGACCTCCTACGCAACTGTTGAGTAGAGGCGGAAAGCTCGCCCCCACCCCCCTCTATTTCTTCCCGTGGGGTATGTGAGCTCATGGTCACGAATACTGCAACAAAGATTGAACAACCGAGTGGACGGTGCTGTGGCTGTACCATTCAGAAGCACTCATCGAATTGTCATCATAGAGATCATCTTCCATTTTTTATACTTTTAATACTTTTTATACTTTTCCTCTATATACCTCGTCTGCTTGAGTTAATGTGCAAAAAATAAAATAAGATTAGGTATTGGTATAAAAATAGACGAGAGAATGATCTTATATTATGTGTGGCAGTGTACCTACAGTTTATCGAGGTCACTAAACCGAACTGAAGGTAGCCCGGTCCAAACATGGCTATGGGAGTACTCGTCTGATCTGAACGATTAATTATCACATGAGCTTTCTCCTCAGGTAGGGACGTGCCCGGAATATCTCAGGAGGGATGCTGCTGTGGCCGGGTCAGGAGAAACATTACAGAGAGAGGGAATCCCTGGTTTAAAGGCAACAGGTATTGAAGTTTCTCTCCTAAAGAATATATTTGAAAACTAAAAACAATTGTGCAATGAATGGCGCATGACTAACAAACGACTCTAGAGGAGAATACATAATCGGGCGAGGTGTGAGTCATCCGTCGACCCTCTCACTTTTCCGGTATGGTCTCACCTCGTCACCGTTAGCAACAGTCTACCCATATGGCCCACGCCGCGTACCCTTCCTAATGCAAATCAAGTTCCTGGCAAAGCAATAAAACATGCATGCGAAAGAAGGACGTTTGAAAGTTTCACATATCGCCAATCTTCTCTACCCTCTCGTGTGGTCTCGTGGAAGGATAGACGATAGGACAGTCCTGAGAGGTGTACGTTTTCTATAAGGGGTCGTGGAGGGGGTATGTTGTTATTTTACTCACCCGGAGGGACGCAGCAGGTGCAGTGCGGCCCCTTGCACAGGCCACTCACAACTTTCTCTCCGGAACAAGCAGCTTTACAGGTCCCTCTCACTTTCGCACATTCAGGGCTCGTTGAACACACTCCTACGGTTAGAAAGCAGGTTAAGTACAGCTCTGCAGCTCTGTATTAAGGGAAACATGGATACATTTTACAGGGATACATTTTTTTTTTGTCCCACATCGTTTATCTAATCATGAACTTTTTCCGTTTCTCCTTAACACGTGATGAGGAGGTGATAAGTGGCGTCTATAAGGTTTTATCAGTAACTTCCTTCCACCCTTATCTGTGGAGTGTATGGGGGACGGCAAAAATAAAAGCCGAAGGTTGAAAAAATATGTAAATTTACGCCAAGTATTTTCCATCACATGAAAATGATTAAAATGCAAATGTGTGAACTTCAATTTTTTTTTGTGTGAATATTTTATGTAGATGAACCGCAGATTCAAATACATATGACAAATAAATGTAATGAAGTCAGATATATGGACAAACAGATGCCTTTCGCTCTTCCTACTTTAACCATATTTCTTAATTAAGGAAGCTGTCACCTCACCTTGGTCCGTCTTTGAGAGGCAACAGATACACTTGGGGCCCTTGCACGGCAGGTAGCTGGCGGGTGTCTCACTCGCGTGGCAGCTGGTTCGGCACGTCCCCTGCTCCGCACACGGCCCCTTCTGCTTGCACGACTTCTTCACCTCTACGTTGGCGAGGCGAGAAATATGAAAGAGAACAAACATCATAACGCATTAGAAGTTTGCTGTCACAGAGCGTCGTGGAAGTATTGCCGAGACATTGAATCGTTGTTGGCAGTGCTGGTTCTAGTTCTATGTGAGCCCTAGGGAGGGTTATGTTGGGGGCCCTCTAATGTACCCTTCCTGCATTCATGTCAAATATGTCAATGTTATTCAAAGTGACGAACAATGCTGCTAAATCGAACTGGTGAAAATCTGCTGGCTTGTACCTCTAGAGTCAGGTCAGTTGTTGAAGTTTACATTAAGCCACACATTACAAACACCAGCTTATATAAAGAATGGCACACTAGTTGGTATTTCTTTACTGAATGCATAAAAAGTATTGATGACTGCTAAAGAGATGCAGGTGAACTTGAAAGACAACTGGGTAATCAATTTCATACTGACTTTTGACGCAACACTCGCAATTTCCCTTGCACTTTCCCTTCTTCGACACGATCTCCTTCTTCTTGCACGAGGACCTGCACTTCCCGCGTTTCTTGGTGCACGATCTCTTTGGCTGGCAAGCTGGAGGAAAGAGAGAAAGTCAAACACCAGCAGCATAACGCAACAACCGTATGGAGCTTTGAGAAGAGACGGCAACACACAACGATCAACAATAAAGTGAGTAAAATAGGGATGAATAAACTTGAATGTAAAAAGTTAGTGATGAAAAGAAGAGACTGAAGGTGAAGGTGAAGGTGGTGTCTCGCTAGTTCGATGCTTCTCCACAGGCGGGGGAAAAAAATGAACTGCTGATCACCGTTTTCTTAAAAATGTATCTCACGTTTTTGTCTTCTACTATCATCCTTAGGCGAAGACTCCTCATTTTTCTTGGAGGGGAGGGC
The DNA here is from genome assembly GCF_024679095.1 of Eriocheir sinensis. Classification (NCBI taxonomy): domain Eukaryota; kingdom Metazoa; phylum Arthropoda; class Malacostraca; order Decapoda; family Varunidae; genus Eriocheir; species Eriocheir sinensis. Next base: position 27,763,542 of record NC_066510.1, on the reverse strand, counting down.
GCCATCCTTAGACTTTACTACTTTTCGTATCTGCTTCTGACCAGCTTTAGTTTTCTTTTCCTTTTTCCTTAATTTAAGTTTGCCATCCTTAGGCCTTCGGCGATTCCCTTGCTGCCCCTTAGCCCTTGCATCTACCTTCTTCCTTCTTTTAAGCCCTTCAGGATTTTGTTCATTACCTTTGTTTACTAGCCCCTTATTATTAGAGTATTTAGTTCTTTGCCCATCACCCCTTTGACTTTTGACATTACCGAGATCTCGTTCTAAAAAGCCTTCCTCCAATTCTCCTTCTTCGTCTTCGTCATCCAAAGTCGTGTTTGTGTGAAGAACCACGTCGTCCTGAGGAAGTATGTCGCGCTGCGGGGCCACGTCACTCTCTGGAAACGGGTCGAGGAAGATCGTCGAATTGCCTTGGTCTTTTTTTACATCGACAAGAGGCGTTTCTGTTGGGGGAGGAATCTCTGCCTCCTCCTCAGCCTGTGCAGGTGACACGGAGAGGAGAGAGGCAGCAGCCACGCCCCACAGAAACACAACCACCGCGTTCCTCATCGTATCACAGAATCGGGTACACTGACAGGGCAAGGAGCAAAGAGGTGTCACGAAAACTGTTTCCCTTGCGTGATGTCGCTCAGGTGTTCTTTCGCCGCCTTTATATATTTGCAGATGTGTTGAATCACATTTTGTACCTTATGTTATTATTCATGTAGACCATTCGGGCTTTGAACTCAATATCTCTTACACTTCGAGGGGCTGATGATATCACTCAAGGGCACGAGATTCCTTATGAATGTATGGGCTGGGGCTTAACTGATTTACTTCTTTGCTTAATTCACAGATCCTATGGGCGTTCAGAGGCGATGTGTGTTGAGAGTCTGTATGGAGGGAGCTGGTGCCGTGGCGGTGAGGACGTTCTCTGCGTGACTGTGGTCATCCGTATGCCGAGTAGACAGCAAACGCATGGGAGGTAACGCCACACACACACACACACACACACACACACACACACACACACATATGCATATGCAACGTGGCAGATGTGTTCACACGTGCTGTAAGAACAAGGGCACCGACAGGAAAAGAAAAGAAAACAATAACAATAGCATCAAGAGAGACGGCGAGGTGACGACGGCGACGGTGAGGACGATGACTCGGGACTGGCTATGATCTCAGACTTTTAAAAATGAAAACCATGACGCTATTTTTTGTTGCCTCCAGTGTGCAATAAAAAAGGATGGACGAGAAGAACAGTTTATATTTTCGCTAATTTCCTAAAAAATAAATCCGTTATGAAAGTTCTTTTGTAAGTCAGTGTAACTTAACTCTTAAACTAAAATAAAAACACGGGTGGACTGAGGTGAGCAACTTCCTTACTGATTTTGTTAGTTGGATATACACTCAACGCCGTACATCGGTGTTCTCTTTTCCTAATAATAATAATAATAATAATAATAATAATAATAATAATAATAATAATAATAATAATAATAATAATAATAATAATAATAATAATAATAATAATAATAATAATAATAATAATAATAATAATAATAATAATAATAATAATAATAATAATAATAATAATAATAATAATAATAATAATAATAATAATAATAATAATAATAATAATAATAATAATAATAATAATAATAATAATAATAATAATAATAATAATAATAATAATAATAATAATAATAATAATAATAATAATAATAATAATAATAATAATAATAATAATAATAATAATGATTTATGAGAATATAAAATAAACAAATATATAATAAATAAATAAATAAATATATAAATAAATGAATATAATAATAATAATAAATGGATTAATTGCAATACAAGTCAGTAATGGTTGAAAATTTACGGTTGTTCCTTTGAAGTGTGTGTGTGTGTGTGTGTGTGTGTGTGTGTGTGTGTGTGTGTGTGTGTGTGTGTGTGTGTGTGTGTGTGTAAATAAAAATAATAATAATAAATGGTTTATTCATTTGTTGGCAGCCATAAGGCTGAAAATACAAAGAGTACAATGAAATTTATGTGATGAGTAATGCGGGAAGTGGGGAAGGGTGGTTTTGGTGTGTGGGGTGGAGTGTGTGTGTGTGTGTGTGTGTGTGTGTGTGTACGCACACGCGCAGAAGGGTCTATACCAGGGGTTCCCAACCTTTTTGTTCCTCTGTACCCCACGACATTGTGCAATTTGAATGCAAATCACAACACCACGTATTGTACAGTAGTGGTTATTCTCTCGGACCCAATATACCCCCTGAAAAGTGCAAATGTACCACTGGGGACACATGTACCCCCCCCCCCCCCCACACACACACACGGATAACACCACACCGTGGCGCAAATGGTTAGAGCGCTGCGCTGTCAGGTTTCACGGTCTGACAGGGAAGCGGTTCGAGCCCGCTCAAGCCGGATTCTTTCCGTTGACTAGGAGTGGTTACTGTCCCCCCTGGCAGTACCCAGAGATCGAAGATAAAGAGCACTTGCTCATGTCGGGAGGGTACCTGCTGGCGATTACGAGTCCAACGCGTGATCAGGCCGTGGTGAATTACACACAAACAAACAAAAGGATGGCGTCTCTTCTTTCAGCATTTCCAATGATAAACTGACCCTACCTGCTAAAAAAAGAAGTGAAAAGTTTTTGTACTTTTCTCATTAGTCTTTGTCTCTATACATCATACATTCAAACTCGTGAATAAATAAAAGTGTGTGTGTGTGTGTGTGTGTGTGTGTATGACTTTCTCTTATACACTTCGAGATAAGAGAAAACAGATGCAGCAGCAACACACCTGCGCGTGTCGATGAACTATGAACTATCTGGCAGATGACAGGCCTCGGCGCACCACTTGTGTCTCTCTCCCACCCCTACACATCCTCCCTCTGGAACAATGGGAAGAGTATCATCTCAACTCATACTCCATCACCCTATTCTTTTGCTCTACGTCCATCTCTCTTCATCAGAAATCCACATTACCATCAATATCTTGACCGTCGGCGTTATCTTTTCACCACAGAATACTTGATCGATCGGAACCCGGACACAGCGTTTTTCATTTCCTCACCCCACCACTAACACGAGTACAAGTCTAACGTTGGGGTGTAACTTTACATCATCTCTTCTGTTGGCTGTTACTTTTTCATTCATTTACCACGACGACTAATATTCACACCTCTAAAATTAGGACCTTTTTTTTTTACTTCCTTTTCACTAACAATATCTGAAACACTTAACCTCTTTCTTAAATTTATAACTGGAACGCTTTCACGATGGAGGTCATAAAACATAGAACAATAAACAATAAAATCTGAAAATTTTGTATTACTCTGTGCTGAAATATTTTTGCTAATATATTCGTTCTTTATTTTGGCTCTTCCGCCTCAATCTACAGTAGAAATAATAGTGGGTAAAACTAGTTATATGACATCACTCCTCCTCCCTCCCTTTACCCCAAGACCTCTCGATGTTCAGGTGTTGACAGGGTTACCGGGTGGAGGAGTTCCTGGTCATGTGAGTAAGCTTGATATTTGCCAGTGAATAACAAAAGTACTAAAAGAGTCCCCCCTGTTCTGGCTATTCTCTAAACCAAACTTTTAATAGAATACTCTTAGACTGAGATGAGTTTTCCTGTAAGGTGAGTTTTAAAGTACAAATATTTACGTCTCATTTATTTGTTATTCGCCTGTCTGCCTGAGGATAAAAATGATACACACCATATGTACAGGTCATAAAAATTGTGGTACAGCCCAGGTAACACACACACACACACACACACACACACACACACACACACACACACACACACACACACCTTGCCAGATAACACGGATGACGTCTCTTTCAGCATTTCCTTCCTCCTTCGCTGAGCACTCGCGGACTTCCCTGATAGTGTGGTTCATCTTCCGTTCATTGAGAGTGTGTGGTGAAGGGAAAGTGCAGAATGAGAGTGTCTTGTGAAGAAGGAAAGAAAATTTAAAATGAAAACACCCGATGGAAAATACACCTACTAAGAAAGCTATATTTGTACATAGCCACATATATTTATTGGTATAGTTATGTGACCTTGTTTATGCATACTCCCTATAAGAGAGATTAGATTAGGTATTCAGGAAGGTGGATGGGATAACCCGTTTCTCTGGTATATAGTAATTGCAGTCTCTCCATTGCTACCCAGAGAGACTGTCATCAGCACTACTCCTTCCATCACCATTGCCACCAACTACTAACACTAAAAAAAAAATAGATTAAATTTTTAGTATAGTAAGTCAAATTTGCGAGGTGCTAGATAATATGAGGTACTGTCTTACTTCCGAACAGGTACTATCTTGCTTCGACTTTGTTTTGTAGAACCGGCATAAATCGACCATCTTCTTTGTATTCATCAGTTATCAATACCATCAATTAAATTATGTGTTTGATATGTTTGTGTCTGAAGTTTTGTTTGGTAGTAGTATTAGTATGTTGGGGAGAGGCCTTTCGTAGTAGGTTCTCAGTCTTAAATCAAATGAAAACAGTAACCCAAGTAACAGAGAATGAGATTGAGTACAGATAACCGCTTTGATTTTCCCTATGATCACTATAGTCTGTTCACTTAAGTCTGACCCAAGCTGACAACATAAACCCAAGCGTGTTCGTAAGCACAGTGCAGATTAGCAGAAAGTGCTGCGTGGGATAAACACAAACAGAGGTTAAAGAAAACTTGGAAGCCATAGCAGTAGCCAATCAGCACTCAGCTTGCAAACACGCTTAGGTTTATGTTGTCAGCTTGGGTCGGACTTAAGTGAACAGACTATAGAATGTACCACACGTACTAGCATTTATAATACTAAAAAGTAGTAGTACCCCTTAAAAGTGTGTTGTTTTCTAAATCCCAAGAAGAAAATGCTTTTGTAGGGATGACTAATACATATGCCAGTTTTGACCTGACTGAAACACTCACTGAACAAATCGTATATAACATAAATGCTACGAGTACACAGTGAAAAAGGTCCAGAATACCTCAGAAAATGCACCTCTGTAGAAGCACAATCGTGATAAAAAAGAGTACACCCACACGCCACTGACACACTTGTACACACACACACACACACACACACACACACACACACACACACACACAGGCCTGTACACTCAACACTCAACACACCGCCATTCGCGCCCCTAAAACACCCAAACACTATCACTCACACTCGATCTTTTCCCACACTTTTAAATGCAACAGGAAATCAAGTTTAAGAATCGTTATTGCTCGCTTCCTGTTTCTCACACAGTCTAACGCCATGCATGCCTTACGAATCAAACTCACCTTTATTTAATCAAGGGAGAATAAAAACATTGAACGTCATTTACAGATACGTGTGAATGACATTTTGAAAAGTCGATGAAGCTTATGTAAGGCTCCTTCGTTACTCATTCTGATATTGACGTTGGACTGTAACAGGTGTATCCGACGGGGGCACTCACCTGACACCTGGAGGCCTCTCCCTCTCCCTCTCTCTTCTGCCACTTTTTTTCTACTTTGTTCCTTCTTTTTCGTGTCTTTCTTTTTCTTTCCCCGTTCTTTTTACTTTTTCTTTCTATTTTTCTATATTGTCGTTTTTTTCTTTTCCTTTTTCCTTCTTTTTCTTCTTCTTTTCCTTTCTTTTCTTTTTCCTTCCCCGTTCTTCTTATTTTTTTCCTTCTCTTTTTTTCCTATCTTTTCGTGTTTTCTTTTTCCTTTCTTCCTTTCTTCTTTTTCTTCTTCTTCTTCTTCTTCTTCTTCTTCTTCTTCTTCTTCTTCTTCTTCTTCTTCTTCTTCTTCTTCTTCTTCCTCTGCCGTTATGTAATTGATATGAATTTAGAGATCCCAAGAGCTGCACCATTTCCCATTTTTCTGTTCTTCTTCATTTTGCTTTCTTCTTCAATCCAAAACAATTAACAAATACATGATTAGAGAAAGAAACAAGAACAAATGTCACATCATTCTGCAGACGACGAGGTGAGCCAAGGTGAGCAAGGGGTCATCGTTTTCGAACCAGACAGAATGAAATAACAGAATGATATACAAGATTCTAGACACAGTTCTCATTTGTCGCCCTTTCTTGACACCTTTGATTCATTAGCGATGATAAATGTAGGTATAGAAATATGAACTACTTTAAGAAATATAACGACAACTACTACTACTACTACTATTACTACTACTACTACTACTATTACTACTACTACTACTACTACTACTACTACTACTACTACTACTACTACTACTACTACTACTACTACTACTACTACTACAACTACTACTACTACGACAACACATTCAGCGCACCCCCACCACCACAACCGCCACCACTACCAACAACAACATCAACAACAACAAAATCAATAACACTGCCTTCCTTTCCCCCCTCCCCCCTCCCTCCTCCCTCCCCTCTTCCCTCCCTAAAAAAAAAACTATCACAATACTAATAACAATAATGATTCGTACGTTCTTTTGTGCCATTCCCCACCACCTCCACTCCCTCCTCCACCCTCCCTCCACTCACTCCTTCCACCTTCCACTTCTATCTATTCCAGAGACGCTCAATGAAATGAATCACGCCTCCTCCTCTTCCTCCTCCTCCACATACCCACTCTCTTATTCTGCTCTTCCTCCACCTTCTCGCTCCCTCCTGCTTCTCATCTTCCTCCTCCTCCTCCCCCTCCTCTTCCTCCTCCTCCACTCATTCTCGCTTTTACCTGCCCCTCATTTTTCTGTTCTCCCTCCTCCTCCACATTCTATTTCCTCTTCTTCCTCCTCCTCCTCAACTCCTTCCTGCTTTCTTCTGGTCCTCATTTTTTCTGTTCTTCTTCCTCCTCTACTTTCATTCTCTACGTGTTCCTCTTCTTTTTCTCCACCTTCCATCTCCCTCTCTTCTCCTGCCTCTCCTCCTCCTCCTCCTCCACCCATTCTCGCTTTCTCCTAGTCCTCATTTTTCTGTTTTCCCTCCTCCTCCTCCACCTTCCCATTCTCCTCGTGTTCCTTCTTCTCCTTCCCTTCTGTGTTCTCTCCTCCTGCGCTATCTTCCCACTCTCTCTACTTCCTGCACCTCCTCGCTCACTCCCTCGGCTCCACCTTCCTCCTGTTTTACAAAGGCGCTCCTCTACAGCTCCTCCTCAGTCCTCATGCTCCAGATCCTCTACCTTCCCACTCTCTAAGGGCCTCACACAAGCTCATCACGGGCAGGAAATGGATCGTGGAAGGATAAATGAGGCTAAGGAGAGCAGGGCGAGGCCGCACACTCCGTGGAAGGCGCCCCTGAGAGACCCTACGCAGTCCTAATCACGTTTCCTGCGCGAAGAGACCCTCACCTGTCCCTAATGAAGGCAGGTAATCTTCTGTTGAAATGGATCCATGTAAAGTTGGTTGGCGTATTGTGACTTTCTGCTCTGTTCCCTCGGCTTCCTTTTCTTGTCTCGTAATTCTGTCTCTTCTCTCTCCTCTCCTTCCGTTCTTATTCTGTTCCTTGCTTGCTTGTTTGTTTGTTTCTTTCCTTCCTTCTTCGTTGCTTTCTTCGTTCCTTCTTTCCTTCTTTGCTTCCTTCCATCCTCCCTTGCAAAGATTCCTTCCTTCCTTCCTTCCTTCCTTCCTACTTGTTGTTGTGGTTTCTGGGTTTTAATTCTCTTTCTCTTCCCTGCTTCCGTTCTTATTCTGTCCCTTCCTTGTTTCCTTCCTCCCTTCCTTCCTTGTTTCCTTCGTTCCTTCTTCCTTTCCTCTCTTCCTTCCTTCTTTACTTCCTGTTGATGGTGTTTGTGGTGGTGTAGCAGTTTTCGAGGGATGTTGTTTCTCGTGTGTTTGCTCAACGTGTACAGTTCCTAGTTATTCCTTTCTGTTATCGTTGGTGTTAACATGTCTTCCCATTCTCCCTCTTACTGTAATGAATGTTGGCAGACGTAGACACTTGCAGATTTGCGTTTCTTGCCCTATGCCTCGAGGATCGTCTGCTTCTCATGTGTTCTTGTACTTAGGTAGGCGCTGAAGTGTCCGTGGTATGTGGCCTGAGGACGCGGACACGGACACGGACAAAACAACAAGAAAACAAAATAAAAACAAAACAAAACAAGAGCTAGAAGGTAAAGCAAGCATTCCGCGAAAGAGCGTTTGCAGGTCATGTCATTTTCATTTATTTATTTTAATGTTTACTTGGAACTGATTAAATGGAAACGTCTCTCTCTCTCTCTCTCTCTCTCTCTCTCTCTCTCTCTCTCTCTCTCTCTCTCTCTCTCTCTCTCTCTCTCTCTCTCTCTCTCTCTCTCTCTCTCTCTCTCTCTCTCTCTCTCTCTCTCTCTCTCTCTCATTTCATTCACTAACCGTTTATGGCAGGAAAAAGATGAGGAGGAAGACGAGGAGAGGAGGAGGAGGAGGAGGAGGAAAAAGAAGAGGAGGAAGAGAAAGAAGGAGAAGAGGAGTGTTATATATCATTAAACAACTTCTAAATTCTACCTCTAACACAACATTTACCCCCCCCCAAAAAAAATATCCACACACACACAAACAAAAAAAAAAAAAAAAAAAAAAAAAATCAAATCGAGAATGAATACCGAAACTGGAAACAACGTACGTAACTTTTTATATATTTTCTCTCTTTCTCCTCCTTCTTTTTTTCCTCCCCTTGTGTTGCATCTTTATTTTCCTCCGACCTTGACCTTGCATCCTCATTTCCGCCTCTCCTCGCTCACATCGCGCTTATTTTCTCGCTCAATCTTTACGAAACCTGAACTTTCCTTTTCCTCTCTCCATTTTTCCATGCTGCATTCTTTCTTTCTCTTCCCCCTTTTCTTCCCTCCGACCTTGAATTCCTCCTCTTCCCTCCTCCTTCCACCTTCGCAATCACTCTGAGCCCTGGATTGTTTATTTTCCTTCTTTCCTTCCTTCTCCTCCTTCCACCGTGCTGTCTATTCTCTGTTTACACCTTCCCCTCCCTCTTATCCGATCTGCTTATATTATTTTCTTTGCTACGTATATGCTTTGCTCTTTGCTCTTCAATCCCTCCTGACCTCCCATGGTTCTCTTTTACTTCTCTCCTGCATTCACCTCTTCCCTCTCATTCCTTCCCAGCTTACGATCTCCTTTCCCTCCTTCCAACCCTCAAAGCTCCTATTCCTGATTCCCTTCTATCTATTTTGCAGCCTCCTCTTCCCCTTCAGTTCCTCTTATTGGTTATGCATACTCCTCTTTCTTCTCTCAGTTTCTCCTCTCTTGTCCATTCGCTCTTTCATATTCTGCATTCTAAGTTCGTTCCTCCTCCTTCAATCCTGCATTCTTAACTTTTTCCTCCATCCCTCCTATCCAGTATGCTCCTTTCCCTCCCCCTTCTCTTTTTCTCTCACACATTCTTCGTTTCCTTCTCTTCTCCGTACTCTGCATTTCCCTTTTCCTCCGCTATTCCTCTTGCCGAACACACATTTTTTCCAATTTCCTTCCTTCACTCCCTCTCTCCCTCCCTTCTTCCTCCTTCCCTCCCTCCCTCCCTCAGATCAAGCTCCTTTCCCTTCATCGATGCAAGCTCTCACGTTAAGAAACAAGTGCAAATTTGAGGCGTAATGAGCCACTTTTATGGGGCGTAATGACATTGGGAGAGGAGGAGGAGGAGGAGGAGGGAGGTAACATTGAGAAGGGAGGGAGGGAAGGAGGGAGGGAAGGAGGGAGGGAGGGAGAGGGTGGATGGACGAAAGGAGAGAAAAAGAGAGAGGAGGAAAGAGTGTAAGAAGGATGGAGAATTGGAGACGGGGAAGAGAAAATATCATGTTCTTACGGTCTTGTTAGTTTTGCAAGAGAATTAAAGGATGGATACAAAACTACAATAATACATACAAATAATAATACAAATAATAATAATAATAAAACACGTAATATAGACGAAAAGGTGAGGTTTGGAGAAGCTCGAGCAAGCGATAGAGATTTATTCATGAGTGGCTGGCTGCTGGGTAAGTGGGTGGGTAGGTAGCTGGTTAGGTAAGTGAGGGGTAGGGGGGTAGGTGGGTCAGTCGTTGGGTGGGTGGGTGGGTGGGTGTATAAAGTGACTGGGTGGATTGGCTGCCCGGGTTTCCTCCTCTGAAGAAATCACCCAGCCAGCCAACCAGTCACCCATCTGTCCATCCGTCCAGCCAGCCAGTCAGCCAGCCATTCAGCCAGCCAGTCAGTCAGTCAGTCAGTCAGTCAGTCAGTCGCCAATCCATTCAGCCAGCCAGTCAGTCAGTCAGTCAGTCGCTAATCCATTCAGCCAGCCAGTCAGTCAGTCAGTCAGTCGCTAATCCATTCAGCCAGCCAGCCAGTCAGTCAGTCAGTCGCCAATCCATTCAGCCAGCCAGCCAGTCAGTCAGTCAGTCAGTCGCTAATCCATTCAGCCAGCCAGCCAGTCAGTCAGTCAGTCGCCAATCCGTTCAGCCAGCCAGCCAGTCAGTCAGTCAGTCGCCAATCCATTCAGCCAGCCAGCCAGAGACCCGAATCCTACCATGAAGTAATCTATTTTTATTTTGTTTCCTTTCATCTCACTTCTCTGCCATTATCATTATCATTGTTATTATTATTGTTACTATTATGATTAGAACTACTACTATAAGTACAACTACTACTACTACTACTTCTACTACTGTTGCTCCGGTTGTTTTTATTACTGTTGTTGGTATTTTTATTGTTGTTGATTTACTGCTGATACATTACACGTTCAGATTTCGTCTCCTAACACCAATGTCATTATTTCTCACTCGCTTCGCTACTTCCATACACATTTCGCTGCCTTGCCCACTCTCCTTCCTCCTTCGGTGAGCGTGGCATACCTAAGTACTTCCCGGAACGGACGAATCGACAAGATGAACGTTATATTCTAGGAAACACTTCTTGACAAACGATGTTGGCAGAGAGAGAGAGAGAGAGAGAGAGAGAGAGAGAGAGAGAGAGAGAGAGAGAGAGAGAGAGAGAGAGAGAGAGAGAGAGAGAGAGAGAGAGAGAGAGAGAGAGAGAGAGAGAGAGAGAGAGAGAGAGAGAGAGAGAGAGAGAGAGAGAGAGAGAGAGAGAGAGAGAGAGAGAGAGAGAGAGAGAGAGAGAGAGAGAGAGAGAGAGAGAGAGAGAGAGAGAGAGAGAGAGAGAGAGAGAGAGAGAGTAAAAACAAGTCTCCATCTACGACATTACAATTAACACACTCAAACCTCGGAACAGGATCCTTAAAATGGCTTCAAGGGCGCCTAGTGAGTTGCTGGGGGCTAGTGAGACAGTAAAACACATGACCATCAAGAACAAAACAATTAACATACTCAAACCTCAAAACAACATCCTTAAACTGGCTTCAAGGGCGTGTATGTAAGTCGCCGGATACCATGTTACCGGAGACGATTACAAACTATTAGACGCGGAGAAACAGGGAGCAGCGGCGGGGCAGATTAAGGAAAGGGAGTCCGTGTGTGATCTGATATTCCGTGTGTCACAACATATACGACGAGGTTCTCAAATCCCGAGTGTTTCAACGTACAATTTCGGACTCGGTTAATCTCAGTGCAATCTAGTGTAAATACGATGCGTGTCTGTGTACGTAGTAAGTTTGTTTGCTTGTCGTTGTTAAGTGTTCATCGTGTTCGTCGTTCAAGTAATGGATGCCCGTGTGTTTTGTTTTGTTTTGTTTTTCATTCAGTGCGGGTCTTTAGGGAAAATATATTCGAATCCTAATGTGCTTTCGTAGGTTTATTTTTCTCTGCCTAATGTGCAGGGTCGTTTTGTGTCTCGCGTTCTGATAGTCTCGCTGTATTACTCTCTCAGGCATTTTTCGGCAGTGTTGTTGTCCTATTTTTGTACTGTGGAAAATTTACGCCTTTGTTAATATAAGAGAAAACAAAAAACAATCTCCTTTTCTTCATCTCCATTTCTTTTTCTTCTTCAGAGGTTCTTAATTTTCTACATTTCCTTTTCTTCTTCTGGTTCTTCTCCTACTTCCTTCTTTCTCTCTTTTCTTTTTCTCTTTTCCTCCTTTCTTTCTTTTCTTCGTTTTTTTATTTCCTTGTTTTCTTCGTTTCTGTACTCATTTCTCTCCCTCTAAATACTCTCATGATAATTACAGAAATCTCGCTAAATATCAACTTTACCATCAAATACGCGTCTCCGCTTCTTTCCCTTCCTCCTGCTTTGCCTGCACCTCCGCCTCCTCCCTCAGGTGGCTCGCTGCGCTGCACTCATCCATTTGCTCAAGGGGACGACGCATTAAGGAAACAATGATCCTTTTAATAGCACAGGAACAGCCCTTAGGGACGCCGCCGCCAGGGTTCAGTTTCCCGTCCCCGGCTTTCCAGGATCTTATAATTTCCACTTCGTTCACTCGCTACATTTTAATCTTCATGACGCACCGGTTCGTTCACTTCCTCTTCAATCGCCAGTACTCTTTGGTTCGGTGAGTGTGTGTGTGTGTGTGTGTGTGTGTGTGTGTGTGTGTGTGTGTGTGTGTGTGTGTTTGTTGGTGGGTCTGCCTGATTCTTTTCTGTTTTCCTTGTCTGTCTGTCTGTATATTTGTTTCTCTCCATATCCTCTTACTTAATTAGAAATGCTCATATAAATTAGGAATAGATAAAAAGTTAATCATGGCCACAAACCTTCTAATCTGAGCCTGCCTCTCTCTCTCTCTCTCTCTCTCTCTCTCTCTCTCTCTCTCTCTCTCTCTCTCTCTTTTTTTACCTGACCTTTTCCCACCAGGTGTTAATCAAGTACCTGGGAACGTCTCTCCTTACCAAACTTCTCGACCTGACACCATTACTTCACCATCAACGTGTCTTTATCACCATCAGTTCACCGTCTACCACCACCACCGACTACCATTACCTTCCCTCCCACTGTGACCTCGCTTAACCTACTTTGACCTCTACGCCGTATCGTCTGTGGGTAGTAATTCCCGCAATAATTCGCGTGCAGTTCATTTTTGCAAATTTCTCCGGGGACCAGTTCGTTTCGGGCTCTCTAATTTTTCTGTCGTCCGGTTAAGAGTTAAATGAAGACTTTTTCTTAAGCTTTCTTTTTATTTTTAACTCACGCGTCACACTCTCCATCGCTCTAGTACGTGTCACCTCCGAGAGTAAAGCGGACACGACGAGGGAAAATAACAGGCGGTGGAAGAAACAAGAATAAATTGAATTATATCGTGGCTACCAAGATTGAGTGGGGAGGTGTGAAGAGGGAGGAGGAGAGTGGAGGTGGGGGAAAGTGGATGAATGGAGGGGCGAGGAGTAACAGGAATAGGAGGAGGAGGAGGAGGGAGAGGGAGAGGGAGCGCAAGAGGAAATAGGACGTGGGGGTGTTGGAGGAGAAATAGGTGGAGGACGCGAGTGAGTGGTATGTGAAAGTGAATAAACACGACGAGAAACATGGGTAAGGATTAGGAAAAAAATAAAACACCCACAACCACCCACTCACCCACACACACACACACCCACCCACACCCACACACCCACACCCACACACACATCCATCTATACGAAGAAATATTAACACCGAGTCCTTTCAGATCACAAAAACAAATATCAATTATCTAGATTCTACCCCCCTGAAAAAATAAAAGCTTACAACAACAATTAATAGGATCATACGGGAAAGGAAAGAGCTGTGTCCTGACATTTCTCTATTAAAACAGTGAAAGTTACAGAACAACAGCAATAAAAGATGGATTATATAAAAATGCGCGGTATATTGTTCGATGCTGACTGAGTGTGCAGGTGAGAGAGAGAGAGAGAGAGAGAGAGAGAGAGAGAGAGAGAGAGAGAGAGAGAGAGAGAGAGAGAGAGAGAGAGAGAGAGAGAGAGAGAGAGAGAGAGAGAGAGAGAGAGAGAGAGAGAGAGAGAGAGAGAGAGAGAGAGAGAGAGCGAACCGGCGAGAGAGAAGAGGGGCCTCGGATAAGACAATAGCCTTTGACTCGACGCTGTTCAACGATGCTGTGTGTGTCAGACAATCCCACACGAGAGGCTGTCCATGCGTAAAGGGGCGACATAGAGCAGCCTTTCAGACGCTAACTTACACAATGGGACGCTCCGGGGAAAAATCGTTCGTATAATTTTGCAGAGGAAAAAAAAAATGTTCCGAAAAGAAGAAATTTTGCTGCTCCATGAATTTCCAAGAGAATGATTACTTATTTAACGAAGACTCGGTTCGGTTCTTGTGGTGTCCTGATATTCATGCAAAATAGGAATTATAACTTTTATTGAATATATTGAGTGACCTGATACGTTTTCAAAGATATTTATAATTTTTACTAGCGGATAAATTATCTTGGAACACACGCTATGTACTGCAGAATATTCCGGTATTAAGATTAAACATTTTAAAGTGAATATTCATAACCCGATAATCATCTTGCAGAAAAAAAACAAATAAACAAAAATCATATAGTGGTGAAACTGACTGATGACAAACCAAATTTAGAGTTTCCTGACTAAGCTGACGCAAATACCAAATACGAAGTAGATAGCGTTCCCAATTAAAGGTATTTCGTTAGGCAGGATTGCATTCGAGACTCCCTAATGACGTGAAATAGCTTGGTTGTTGTAGTGAAGAGCTAAGGTTGTATGCGACAAAGGAGATGAAATAAAAAAAAAGGAAAATAATTATGAGATGAATGGAAGCGTTTTATTTTATGGCTTAGTTGTATTGAAGAGCTGAGGTTGTACGAGAAAAAGAGATGGAAGAAAAAGACTAAATATCAGAGGAACGAAAGCCTTTTAATTTACTACTTTAAAAATGAAGGAAAGTGTGACGTCGGGCCCCCATTACCTATAGCAAAAGAAAAATACGAATAAAGTTTTGGTCTACCTGTCAATCCGCTTGTCAAGATGCTCCGAAAATAAGATATAGAACGAACAAACTTGGAGCTCTAAATGAAAAACAAAACAAGTGGAAAGTAATAGAAAACGGCTTTAATTTGAGGGAAAACGCGGTCAGAAGTAAATGCGAGAAAACTAGACTTGGTTTGAATTCTGATACGAGAGAATGGGAGCGACGGTACTGAATGATTAAGTCACCTGATCCGTAAAACACAATGGATGACTTATAAGAGAACGCGGCTGACACGGAGGCGTTGCTAAAAGTGGAATTAAAGAGAAAAACTGAACTCTGGCCTCGCCTAAAAAAGAAAAAAAAAAAAGAATTATTAAATGCTAGACCCCAGACAACGGATGATATGGATAGAAAGATAGATAAAAAGATAGATAAATAAAGAGATAGAGATACAGATAGTGAGTGAGAATGAGAGAGAGAGAGAGAGAGAGAGAGAGAGAGAGAGAGAGAGAGAGAGAGAGAGAGAGAGAGAGAGAGAGAGAGAGAGAGAGAGAGAGAGAGAGAGAGAGAGAGAGAGAGAGAGAGAGAGAGAGAGAGAGAGATAGAGAGAGAGAGAGAGAGAGAGAGAGAGAGAGAGAGAGAGAGAGAGAGAGAGAGAGAGAGAGAGAGAGACTGACTAAAAAAAGAAATAGCACATGAAAGCCAAATGAAACCTCTAAAAGGAAGAAGGAAGATGAGAGGAGAGAGAGAGTGGGGGAGGAGGAAGAGGAGGAGGAGGAGGGGGAGGAGGAAGACATATGCGGAGGGGTAGAGAGAGGCAGACGCAGATGGATGAAAGAAAAAGAAGAGGGACTGGGGAAGGAAGGAAGGGAGGAGGAGGAGGAGAAGGAGGAGGAGGAGAAGATGAAGGAGGAGGAGGAGGAGGTGCTATGGAGAGGAGAAAGAGGAAAGGAAATATAAAGTCAGTGGCTAAAAGTGGATTATTAAAACCTTGGAGAGTATGAAAAGAATTAATCAAATGAGGCTCCAGGCTCGTGAAGTATTCTTAATTGAAACCGAAGACGTGGTAGGAGAGTGCAGGAATCTCTCTCTCTCTCTCTCTCTCTCTCTCTCTCTCTCTCTCTCTCTCTCTCTCTCTCTCTCTCTCTCTCTCTCTCTCTCTCTCTCTCTCTCTCTCTCTCTCTCTCTCTCTCTCTCTCTCTCTCTCTCTCTCTCTCTCTCTCTCTCTCTCTAATTCCGTCTCTCTTAATTTACATTTTCCTCTGCCTTTCTTTTATCTTATTTACGGTGTTAGCTTTTAACTGTAATGAAAAAAAAAATGAAAGAAGGAATTAAGAAAAAAGAAGAGTGGAAAGAAGATGAAAGTGAAGAAGAAGAGGAATGACGGAAAGGAGAAAAGGAAGATGGAAAGGAAGAAGGAAAAGATGAAGAAAGGAAAGGAAGGAAGGAAGGAAGGAAGGAAGGAAGGAAACAAAGAAGAGGCAGGTAAGAAACGATGCAAGAAATGAGAGATAGAAAGAAGATAAGGTAGAAATAATAAATAACAAAAAGAAAGAAGGGAGGGAAAAGAGAAAGAAAGAAAGATAAGCAAGAAAAGAAGCGACATCGAGCCTCCCCCACTGAAAAAAAAAGAAAAACTAATTAACGAACCTTGGAGAGAAGAAAAATCCGATTGAAGATAAAACAAAAAAATAAAAAAATAAGACGTGAAAATTGGAGGAAGAGAGATAAGAGGATAAAAATGGATATTCTAGAGGAAAAGGGAAAGAGGGGAGCAAAGGAGAATTGAAACACGAGAAGTGGAGAGAATAAGCGAGGACAGGAGAGGAAAGAAGAGGGGAGAAGAGAGGAAAGAGAAGAGAAGAAGGGGATGATGGCAGCTTGGTGGAGATTGGCGAGATGGAAAGAGGAGGAAGGAAAGTTTAAAAGGAATGAAGTGTTACAGAAATTAAACTAGACAGGAACTGAAAAAAATATATATAGACAGGGAAGGAAACTTGAATTGGAATAACAAAGACAAGCCCCCCCCAAAAAAAGAATACAGAAATAGACAAAAAATATAGAAAGTTAAAAAAAAATAAGAATCAGAATTTCCAGCATAAAGAAAAAACAGGCAAGAGAAGAATAAAACTGGGATGAAAATGACAAACGAGAATGTGGGAAAAAAAGAAAAGAGAGAAAAAAACAAAAAAAATATACAAGTCTACAAAATTGGAGGAACAAAAAAAATGTAACTGTAAAAAAAAAAAAACATAAAAGGAAGGAAGAAATTAAGAAGAGAAGAACTGAAAGAAAATGTAAGTGCAGAAGAAAGAGAGAATGGAAGGAAAAAAGGAGAGAGAGAGGAAGGGAAGAAGGAAAGTAGGAAGGAAGGAAATACGAATGGAAGGAAGGAAGGAAGGAAGGAAGGAAGGATAAAGTAAGTAAGGAAAGATGCAAGAAACGAAAGATGGGAAAAGGTATGGAATGGAAGGAGAAAAGGAGACAGAGAGGAGGGGAAGAAGAAAAGTAGGAAGGATGGAAACACGAATGGAAGGAAGGAAGGAAGGAAGGAAGGATGCAGGAAAGGAAAAATGGAAAAACAGAAATAACAAAAAATGAAAGATTGAAGGAAAAAAACCATCAACAGAAACGAAAAAAACGACAAAAGACGAAGAGAAACACAAAATTAGACAGGAACGTTGAAGAAAAAGAAGGAAACGAAGGCGTATGGGAGGGAAGGAAAGGTGTCAGGCAAAGAGAATGTCTGGCGGGGAATGATTTGTTGCAGTCAATGGTGTGGAAGACGATGGGAGGGAGAAAATATGTGAAGATCGACTCGCTCCATGGCCTAGAGAAAGAGAGAGAGAGGAGGGGAGGGAGAGGGAGGGAAGGAAGGGAAGCGTGGAAGGGAGGGAAGGAAAGGGATGTCGTAGGAGGCAGAGTAAGATGGTGAGGAGGAGAATGAGATCCGAGGAGAAGGAAAAGGCAGAAAGATAGACAGAGAGTAATAAAGGATAAAAGGATAAAAATGAAGAAGAAATTGACATATAGTAAGAGAATAGAGGATGAAAGAAAACGGAACAGCTTGAAGGATAAACTTGTATAAAAAATAATAATACGTAGCAGTTATATGTAAAAAAAAGGTAAAATTGAGAGATTTAGATGAAAAAATATGTACTGGCTCACTAATTAAACACACACCCACACCCACACACACCCACACGCACACACACACTGATACATAAGCCTTCTGAGCCTTCTCCTTTCACCCACACAAAGCCAGACACAGACACAGACACCCACGCAACCAATCAGGCTGAAAGACGAGAGGGATAAAGAGAGAGATGAAGAGAAATAAAACAAAATAATAAACGCAGCTGGGAGAGGAGGAGGAGGGGATTTGGCAAGCCACCGGTGACAGAGGGCAACAGAGAGGAAAATAATCCCTGCAAGGAAAATGGCTTGTGCTTAAATCCTTGACTCGAACATAAATTTTACGGCTGGGAGAGGAGTTGGAGGAGGAGGAAGAAGAGGATGAAGTGGAGAAGGAGGAGGAGGTGGAGGAGGAGGAGGAGGATGAAGCGTAAGAGAGGGAGCGTGGGAGAAAAGGGGATGAGAAACTGACCATAGGTATTAAATGATTTGATTATTAGGTTTACCTGCCGAGAGAGAGAGAGAGAGAGAGAGAGAGAGAGAGAGAGAGAGAGAGAGAGAGAGAGAGAGAGAGAGAGAGAGAGAGAGAGAGAGAGAGAGAGAGAGAGAGAGAGAGAGAGAGATCCTTTACTATTACTTACTGTTATAAATTGTAACTAGCTCATAAGAAGGAAGGCTGACGTTGATAGACCGATAAAAAAAGCAACATCCCCAAAAATGATGAAAGAAATAGAAACTTTGGTCAGCATATGAAGGTCCATTAAATGAGTCTGACTGCGCTTGGAACCAGAATAGACAAGAAAAGGCTTCCAGTACCACAAAGGGATAGAGTTCATACCTGTTACGGGGAGAGTCAGGTAAAAAAGAAAACGAAAAGGACAATTTCTAGAGAGGGAGACTCATGAAAACAAAAATCATCGGCAAGGATGAAAAAATATTTACGTAGAAGTTAGGAAAAAGGTGTAAAAAGGTAGATCTTAACTTAGATACGACGGTAAGAGGGTCAGACAAGCTTACCAAACCTCGCCAACTCTTAATGGTTGCTAATGGGAGTGAGATACGAAGGTTGTGTGGATGTTTGATCGTGAGGCAGCGGGAGGGAGAAGCTGGCGAGGGGATATATTGTCTGTTGGTCTGGCAGGAAAAAAAGGAAAAGGTTGTTGGAGGGAAAACCGGAGAACGAGAGGATAGTTTTAATAACGGAGTGTTAAAAGAGAGGGGCGGAAAAATTGCTGTGTGTGAGAGAGAGAGAGAGAGAGAGAGAGAGAGAGAGAGAGAGAGAGAGAGAGAGAGAGAGAGAGAGAGAGAGAGAGAGAGAGAGAGAGAGAGAGAGAGAGAGAGAGAGAGAGAGAGAGAGAGAGAGAGAGAGAGAGAGAGAGAGAGAGAGAGAGAGAGAGAGAGAGAGAGAGAGAGAGAGAGAGAGAGAAATAAATTCTAATCAGTCTAAATGAGTCACAATTACCATTCTTGGGTAACACTGCACGAGTTATAATTAATTAGTACCAGTGAGTCATCTGTTAAGCCTCAAGACATGCGCTCACACAATGAAAACAAACAAGTAAATAAAAAAAACCTCGTTACTACTACTACTACTACAACTACTACTACTACAAAAACTACTGCTATCTCTACTACCATCACACTTCTTC
The DNA here is from genome assembly GCF_024679095.1 of Eriocheir sinensis. Classification (NCBI taxonomy): domain Eukaryota; kingdom Metazoa; phylum Arthropoda; class Malacostraca; order Decapoda; family Varunidae; genus Eriocheir; species Eriocheir sinensis. Next base: position 27,743,993 of record NC_066510.1, on the reverse strand, counting down.
GCCGTCATTCTTCCTCTAACCTTCCCCTTTTCCCCTTTGGCCTTCATTCTTACTTCTGATCCTCCTCCTCCTCCCTGGTCCCCCCCACCCCTTTCCCCCTGGTCAACCTCCCCTACCCCTATCCTCCCATACCCCTCCCTTGTACTCGAGCGCGGGGCAGTAGACCTTGAGGCGACTTAACAATTTGTATACGCTGCAATACTCGGAGCAAAATATGCGGTCTGTTGTGAAAGTCGTGACAATATTGCAATCTGTGAAGTGTGGTTTCGTTTTGCAATTTCCCTCACTCGGTCGTGTGTGCGTGTGCGTGTGTGTTTGTGTGTGTGTGTGTGTGTGTGTGTGTGTAAAGTGCTGTGTTCTGCCGTGTTGTGTTCTGCTGTGTTGCGTCTGCTTGCCCTGCCGTGTAATGTGATGCGAATTAGACGACGCCACACTGCGCTTTGCATCTCGTTCTCGTCTCATTGGTTGTGGTTTTGCTCTGCCCTGGCCTCTCTCGGCTCTAAACTGATCTTTCGGCCTTTTCTTCCTTTCTCAACTCTCCTTTTCTGTTTCCTCTCTTTCTTTCTGGCCTGGGAATTACCTGGCCCACCTCAACCCATATATACCTGATCTTTCGCACTTTTCTCCCTTTCTCTTCTTCCTCCTTCCTTCGCCTCTTCCTGTTTTCGTCCCTCCCATGACCTGCCTTAACTCTTCCCCAGCTGGGGCTTTAAACCTTTTTGTTTCTTCCTCTCTTGCCTCCCTTCCTTCCTCCACTCTTTCCTGCTTCGCCTCTTTTCTCTTCCCTCTCTGAGCGTGACCTCTAACTAAATCTTCCTCTGTTTGCTATACGTGACCTCTCCTCTTCCCACCTGCTTTTTTTCCTCCCACTTGCCTCAGTCCAGGTGCAGTGTCTTTCTCTGTATACGATTCAGTCAGCTGCAATATGAAAATAGCTCTTCGGGCAAAGGGACGCAGTTTACATTATCTTCATTTCTGTTTTTCAGTTTCCCATTTTCCTTTCTATTTTCCTTTTGTTCTTCGTGGCGTTTTGTAACTCCTACGCGTAATGCTTCGCTTTCTATTTAAATTCATGAGTTTGCTGCACTAGGCTGCGGGTACTGGCGGTGGTGGTGGAGGTGGAGGTGGAGGAGGTGGTGCTGTGGATACACACGCCATGATTCAAGAATTTTAAATATTTCCTCTTTTATCCCCCACCAAATAAGTGGAGAAGCACTGCAGTAATTCCAGAGCTTCTTTTTCTTCTATTTCTTCCGCAGCGCATTGCCGTTGGTTCTTTTCCTCTTTCTCCTCCACCTCCGCTTCCTCTTCTTTCTTCTGGTGAGCTTCGTACACTGAGGCAATACGAGGGAAACTCCGCCAGGCGTTAACTGGGTCGCATTTCTAACATTAGATTCGACTCGCAGAAGGAATTTGTTGTTGGGCTTGTCGGTATTTTTTCTTGCGACCGACATGAGGGATCAAGGACAAGCACCGTACACTCTTTGGTTGGAGGAGGAGGAGGAGGAGGAGGAGGAGGAGGAGGAAGAACTGAAGAGAATGCTTAGAGAATTCACATTACTTCACACTGAATCAAGTCACACTCCACCAGTCCTCTCCGCTGCCTAACAACCTGAGGCGAAAAACATCAGCAAATGTAAACGAGTTGGTGGCCTGGACCCTCGACTCTGATTATGTATACGTGTTTTAGTGTACTTAGAATAATTCACGTTAGCATCCTCAATTCCGTGTAAACGTGAGGCTGCCACGCTCATTACTGTGCAAACCTAATTTTGTCGACGTCACTTTGGTCACTCAACGCGCAGGAAAACACGGGAGGCACCCTTGACATGACAGCGGCGAGTCCAACGTGTCATCCGATTCCCACCAGCCAGAAAAATACGTCTTTTTACACTAAACTGGCCAGACTTGGCGCGCAGACAGACTTGCAGACTTTTGTTGTTCCGAGAGGAGAAAGCTCAGCTGGGGACCGGACAACCTGCTGATAACAAGACTAAATATATTTCAGCATCTTTCCCGGGCGCATGGTTGGTAAGAGGCCCCATTGTCCGTGCATGGTCAGCTTCCTTCCTCCACGGTGGGCGAGCCGAGGACGGGCAACAGATCGTCTCAAAAAGATTCTTGCACATGATCTCCAGCCTGCCATCCACGCACCCAGAATACAACGCACCTCCTACACACGCACTCCATTACGCACTCAGGCATGCATGACGGAGGAGAGCGCGAGAATGAAGTGCTTTTAGAATATACTAAAGGCCGAGCTTACGACCCAGGGGCTATAGTGTTACATGATGCTGCTATTTAGGGTTCTTCCTTCCAGCATGTCAACAAGGGCCGCCGACAGACAGTGCCGCGCGGCGTGAGTGACGCCTCGCAGACTTTTGCAGGCAAAGGGAATTTTATGACATTTTATAAACCACTAAAACCACGAGGCGGAATACTGAGGGAGGAGGTGACCTTGCTCTTTGTTGCGACAGGGCGGCAGCGTTGTCTCCTTATTTTGTTATGCTATAAATGCCTCGACCTATAAAACATCACGTGGCTATTCGTGTTCAGCGGTGGACAAAATCGCTACATATGAAAAGGCAACAGTGACATTTTTAAATCAGTGAAAATTTGTCAACGCAAAGATAAATCATAACACTTGGATACGGTGAATTTAGCATGGTTTCTTTTTGTTAGAATACATCACTTAATATTTTCGTGCTTCAAAAAACCACTACATTAATAAACACAACACGTGAGTAAAAAAAAAAGTTCGCTCAGTTAAATATAAAGCAAACACTCAGATACGATACAAATAACATGTTCTTAATTCTCCTAAAAATAACATGTTCTTAATTCTTCTAAAAATAAACCACTACACACACGAACATGGAAATACAACACTCCTAAAAATAGAAACATTAATAATAACAAGATACATAAACAACTTACCAAAGACACAAACACGCAAATCGACACTCACACACATACTGACACACTCGGAAAGCAAACATTAAAGACACACGAGAGAAGGCAGAAAAAAACAACAACCACAAATACGAACACGGACAAAAACACGGCAATAGCAATAATACGGCGCGGCATGACGGGATCCGGGCTTTACATTAAATATGAAAAGAAATACAGACCAGCGGCGTAACAGTGGTATTTTGCATATGACTGAGAGGGTCATAACATTAAAGAGAAACAAGTTAACATATGTAGCAAGCGTTGGCCCGTGCGAGAGAGAGAGAGAGAGAGAGAGAGAGAGAGAGAGAGAGAGAGAGAGAGAGAGAGAGAGAGAGAGAGAGAGAGAGAGAGAGAGAGAGAGAGAGAGAGAGAGAGAGAGAGAGAGAGAGAGAGAGAGAGAGAGAGAGAGAGAGAGAGAGAGAGAGAGAGAGAGAATTAAAAAAAGAAACGTTAATGAAATTCGTGTCCTGCATGTTCGAGCTCTGGATTGGTTAAAATGTCGTGGAAGTCGTCGTTTCGGGAATGGCCTGAAGCACCCCATTGTCGTTGTCGTTAATGCATGCTTGGCGAGTGTCGGTGTAGAGCGAAAAAGAAAAAAACTTATGCATACGACCTTCAACGTAAGGAACAACAAGAAAAAAATGCATGAATATCTGCCGGGTAGACTCTGCACATTAAATAATAATGAATAATGCATGCGACTATCTAATCTCTGAGAAAGAAAAAAAGATACTGCTACAGGGACGTCCGGGGAAAGACTGCAATTTAAAGACAAACTATGCTAAATATACGTTCGTTCTTTCATACGTACAATTATTAAAACACTGGAGGAAGGGCATGCAGTCATTACTCCGCAGTTATTATTCCCCAACTTTCTCGTTATCTTGTTAGCGTTCGGCCTTGCCCTTGAGGCGAGGAATGAGGGTCGTGGCGTGCATATGGCAATTATTTTCATTAGACAATTTTGCGATTCTGAAAAGTAACATTCCGGGACGTGTCGAGGTGAGTGTCGACAGTCTGACGCACGGGGCGAGCTGGTTCCTTGTTACAAGCTCCTGGTGCTGTCCACACACGGAACAACGATAATGAAGATCAATCTGTTGGGCTTAAACCGTTCCGTGTGTGTGTGTGTGTGTGTGTGTGTGTGTTAAGCGAATGTTCAAATGAAAACGAAAAGCTATTCTGGAACGCTTCATACCAATCAGATATAATGAAACAACAAACCTGGTAATGAAGCCGTGAAACATCTGGCGACTTTCTGGAAATTAAAAGAGAATAACACTCACCAACCCACCCACTCACACCCACACCCACACCCACTCCCACAGACCCCCATATGATGCAAACGACACAGGCCCCAGCAACAAGAAGGGAACATTGACTTAATCTGCTACGGGACTCTGGAGATAAGCTAATATAACATGTGGGACCCTTTCAGGAGCCTAAGATGAGGGATAACAAGCCAGATTGGACAGAGATTGAAAGGGGCAACCCGGGTTTTCATTTCTTAGGCAGTACGGTCGAAGGCTTCACTATAGGCCGTCGTCTGGTTTCTTTTATCCGGTTTCTAAGTTTGGTTGTGTAAATTTTAGTATATGAACAGAATGGAGGTACTCGTTTCTATGTGTGTGTGTGTGTGTGTGTGTGTGTGTGTGTGTGTGTGTGTGTGTGCTTGCTCGCCGATTCGATACGTCCGCGTCTTCAGCCTTTCACGTACTACGCCACTAGAGCACAAAACCGTCCATTGGGGTCCGCAGTGTGAAACCAAAGAAAAGAAAGGAAAAGCAAAGCGTTGGAGCCGAGTGGGAGTGACAGAAAACGATCCTCGCGGAATAGAAAAGCACGGTATGAATAATAGAGAAAACCGATGACACCAAGCAAAAAGAAAGGCAGGAGAGAGAGAGAGAGAGAGAGAGAGAGAGAGAGAGAGAGAGAGAGAGAGAGAGAGAGAGAGAGAGAGAGAGAGAGAGAGAGAGAGAGAGAGAGAGAGAGAGAGAGAGAGAGAGAGAGAGAGAGAGAGAAGATAAACACACACACACACACACACACACACACACACACACACACACACACGTACATACATTTTTTCTTTATTCTCTCTCTCTCTCTCTCTCTCTCTCATCTATCCTTCTCCACTAAAAATAAAATGGAAGACTCAAATAAATCACAACAAGGGTGGGGAGCTGAGCCGACGTAAACAAACAAACCAAAACAACCTCCCCCCAAAAAAACAACGACAATAAAAAGTAAACAATTCAGGTCACAAAACGGATCTCCAGATGAACTCACTTTCACGCAAATCCGGCCAATCCTCTTAACAGGACTCGATCAATACAAACGCCCACAGGGACTTATTTCTATTCCTTTATACATTCGGTCAAGTTCTCCTCTCGCTGCTGTTGTTCTTCCCATGTAAGCCCGTTTACCCACCTTCTAAATCCTATCGCTAAGTGAGTTGGTACAAGTTCTGCCTGATTTCGAGTTGCACATCTTTGAAGAGGAGAGTATCGTATCACCTCTCCTCCCGAAATTGACCTCTCTTTTGGCCACTCTTCCAAACTTTTTTTTTTTTACAGGGACAATGATTAGTGTTTTCTTTTTCTCATTGTTATTGCTTTCTTTTGCCCTTGAGCTACTTCCTTTACTGTAAAAAAAAAAATCTAAGACTGGCCTACATTTGTTTTATTGATGGTTTTTCTGCTTTCACGTTACTAGAATGGATTATAGATGGAGTCAGGCGCCATGGTATCCCGCAGCTCAGTTCACGGGCACAACTTAACATTTCGGGTTACATCTGAGGCTTGCTTGCAACCGTTTTATTGATGTGTTTTTTTATTCTTTCGTTTTACTGGAAGGCAATATAGGTGGAGTCAGGTGCCATGGTAACCCGCGGCCTAGTTCACGAGGTACATCTGAGGCTGGCTTGCAACCGTTTTATTGATGTTTTCTTATTCTTTCGGTTTACTGGAAAGCAATATAGGTGGAGTCAGGCGCCATGGTAACCCGCAGCTTAGTTCACAGTCACAACTTAACACTTCGGGGTACATCTGAGGCTGGCTTGCACTGGTTTTATTGATGTTTTATTTTTTATTCTTTCGTTTTACTGGAAGGCAACATAGATGAAGTCAGGCGCCATGGTAACTCGCGGCCTAGTTCGTGTCAACAACTTTACATTCACTGGAAATATAATACCGTCGCGTATCAACATTTCCACCTTCAGTTGATGAGCACTCGACTTTCTTGTGTCACAAAAAGAGGGATGCAAATTTCAGACTCATGGATAATGCAATATACAATTATTCCGGAGTCTCCCACTTTTTTTTTGCATATTCTCAATTATTTACGGAAGCTAGAAAATGCAAGGGAGGTAATTGGGATAATTGCTCGCATTTGAAAGGCTTTCTACTATTTTTGCAGCTTTAATAAAACAAATGAATGATTTTTTTTTTTAGCTTTCCTTCCGCCTTTCCTTCGCTTAAACCCATCAGTTGAAATTAGAAACGCTCCCTCTGGACACTTTATTTTTTTTTGAAGCCACTTAAAAATACGAAAAGAAAATAACAATGCTCTAACCTTCCTTTATCAGTTCCTCCTCCAATTCTACTTTATCAACAAATTTCCTTCACTAACATCACAGCATCACCCCAGCCGCCATCATCCTTTCCACTCTTATTCCTTTTCCTCGTCCTCCTCGTTCTCTTAGTTTTCCACCGTCTCCTCTTCCTCCTCCTCCTCCTCCTCATCGTCCTCGTTTTCCCAGTTCTCCTCCGCCTCCTCTTCCTCCTCGTCTTGCTCCTCCTCCTCCTTCATCCGCTCTCCTACATTTTCGTCTCCACCTTTGCACGATAAATTACAGTTCCATTCTCCTGCCTCGCACGTTGACACCTGCACGAATTACCCATTAGCTTTTCACTTTTATATTCAGGTCTATTCTTCCACTTGTACACTTTTCCGTTTGATATTTTCCTCTCGCGCCGCTCTTTTAGGTGTAGTTTTAATTCTACGTCTCTAATTAATGAAAACAGACGGAGCTTTACACTAGGATTTGTGTGCTTAGTCTTCCCGTCCTTGTTTTTGTGTTGCTTGATATTCCCTTAAAATGTTGTAGGTTGGTACTGCTCGCTTGTATTGTATTGTTTTATTTATTTATTTTTAGTGTGGATGTTGATAGCTCTTTAGTTTTTGTTATTTTCTTAGTTTTATTCATGTTCTTATGCGCCGCTTTGCTGGGAAATCAGTCGTGTATAATCCTGGTTTAATGATGTGTGTGTGTCCTTGTTGCCTTTCCCACCTACCTTCCAACCTACGCACACACACACACACACACACACACACACACACACACAGGGTCATTGGGTAACGGTTTAAAAATGTGGTGAATGGTTTTCGCTGGTGGGCGCAGTGCAAAGCTTGTTTCGTGCGAGAGGAAAGTCAGGCATGAAAAACTTTCGGTTATATATTATCCGCATTAACTTTTACCATCGCATTCGCTCCTCATTAATGTGTGTAAAGCAGACTTACACGAAGCGCTGCCGACGTGTTTGTCAGCCGAGTGTTAAGTCCGGGAGTCTCGGCGGGGCGCGTCTCGGTTTTATTTAGGTGTTTATGGTAAAGAGGCTTACTCGTTTTTTTTATTATGCTGCTGTTCATTTTTCTTCCTCTTTTTACTTTTAGTCTTCCTCAATTATTATTATTATTATTATTATTATTATTATTATTATTATTATTATTATTATTATTATTATTATTATTATTATTATTATTATTATTATTATTATTATTATTATTATTATTATTATTATTATTATTATTATTATTATTATTGTTGTTGTTGTTGTTGTTGTTGTTGCTGTTATCATCATCACTATTAACATTATCATTGCTGCTGCTATTAACTACCACTACCACTCCAACTCCAACTACTACTACTACTACTACTACTACTACTACTGCTACTACTACAGTTTTCACCATAATCATGATGGCTTTAAAACCGCAACAATATTTTTTGATTCGTTGAATTCTGAATGTGATAATCTGATTACATCATGTATACGTTCTCTTCACGCTACAAGGTCCGTGATTCTGTGTGCTGGTTGGCTTGTTTGTGTGAGTGTGATGATTCAGTTAGTTCCTTAGTTGGTGAGGACTGCTCGGAGACTCGACTGAACTTTATACATGGATAAAGAATGAATAAGGGCAATGTTAATAAGGTTCTAGTAAAAAAGAACATACATAGACTAATAGTAGTAGGTTTTAAATAAATTCAATAAAAAATATCGGCAGGGACTGGTTTAATAACAGCATGGTGAAGGAGTGGAACATACTTGGCAGTTATGTGAGCATACGACAAACATCTAGAAGGAAAGGTTACATACAGTCATGGCCATGTGGAAGCTTCGAGAGAATGCCAGACCTGACATCCACTCTGGGGGAGGGCTCGGCTGTGTGTGTGTGTGTGTGTGTGTGTGTGTGTGTGTGTGTGTGTGTGTGTGTGTGTGTGTGTGTGTTCTCGAGTGCGGCTGTGTTCCGATCACCGCTACGAGCTATTACCTTTAACCAGTATTTTTAGTCAGTAATGTAAATAAATAAAGCCGCCACATTTTTGCCGCGGCTCACACTCGCTGTGTCCAGTTTCAGGTCAACATGTATAAGCATTTTTCCAACGCGTGTGAGTGATGGACAATAATTCATGTTCTGTTATTTCTTTGTCCTCGTATTTAAGTCTTCAATTTTTCCTCTTAATTTTTTTCCTTTCACCTCATTACGTCACAGTACATTACCCTAATTAACACTGCACTCGTATTTTTTGAAAGCTGAATGCCACATCCCCGATAGTGCATTTAAAACCAGTTATTGGTCAGATCGCACTTAACCTTTTTATTTTTATCCGAGTCATAGTGCGGGTAGGCATTTACTGTAGTGGTTGGCGTGCTGCATCTTGCTTGGATCATGCTGCACCAAGATGCTTCCCTTGAAATAAGTCACTGGTTTGGGTTGATTGATGGTCGGCGGATATGTGTGTGTGTGTGTGTGTGTGTGTGTGTGTGTGTGTGTGTGTGTGTGTGTGTGTGTGTGTGTGTGTGTGTGTGTGTGTTTGTTTGTAAGTAGTGGCAGGGATCGAACCCCGGACTCCAGCATTACCACATCTCGTTGACTACTCGGCTCTCTGGCCATCACATTTACAGGGCGCAGGACCAGGCACCGTCTAGGCTACTCTTGTTATCTCCCACGGTCGTAACGAAATGTTCTCTGCTATGAGGCGTTCGTTAGTGCAGGAAGCATATCAAATAGCAAGAACGAGATTCGACGTGTGGAGCAAGGGTAAAGGAATGGTGAGTCATGCGCTGGCTACTTCTTGTTACTTGCTACTACTGCCACTGATACTATTCAAGGTATTATTGCTGATATTGATGATACTACGATACTCAGTCCCGTTTCGAGTGCAAAAACTGATGGATTTTTTTTATTTACCCATAATTTCACATTTGGATAAAAGATTAACCAAACAAGAAAATGGGACTTTATGCCACTTACTGTGATCCAAATGTCCTCGAGTACCTTGTAAATTGCCACTACCACACAGCAGCTCCACCACGTCTACAACACAAATACAGCCGCCACCCAGTATCTTCCCTCCTTTACTTTACATCAGGCAAATTATTGAGAGGACTGGTTGACCCTGAGCTATTTTTTTTATACTTTTCAACGCCTGCGACTCGACTAAAAGAGAAAAATATTTGGGTACTCTGGAGGGACGTAAACTTCGCGGCCGCTGAATTTGTTGACCTCTATGTTTTTTTAAAGGCAGAAATTTGAGTTTATTTTTTTTGCTCTGGACTGTTTCCTTCTGTGAGTAAAGAAAGAAAAAGATAAAGCCTTTGCGACGCAGGGGTAAGACGTCGACGCCAGATATTTGAACAATGAATATCCTCTACAAAGTTTGGAGGTGAGTGAAAATGTTCTTGACGTGTGTGTGTGTGTGTGTGTGTGTGTGTGTGTGTGTTTGTGAAAGTAAGAGAGAGAGAGAGAGAGAGAGAGAGAGAGAGAGAGAGAGAGAGAGACGTTAGATTGATGAATACCCAAATTTTTCACATTTCACACACACACACACACACAGACACACACACACACACACACATATACCCACCCACACATACAGACCCACAAAAACAAACAATCAATACACATACTTCGGCACATGATATCAATAACATTCAAAGATTCATAATGGGAGGCTTGGTGACACTCTCTCTCTCTCTCTCTCTCTCTCTCTCTCTCTCTCTCTCTCTCTCTCTCTCTCTCTCCCAGGAATACAGCAAGAGCACTGGGTAGCCAATATCCTGTTCCCTTTAATATGTATCATTCGCTATAAATTACTACATACATGCCAGGCCGGTCTTACCATACACGTAGAATGCAGAAAATATTAGCCTCGATACCGATGATCCGTGTTGCGTATATTTTCATCGCTTGTCTTGTTGCTATAGTCTGCTCAAGAGAAGTGTTCATCTGGCGCCTAGGTTGTGTTTTTCAGACCTCTAATAATCAGTTGGATTCCTCTCTCGCTCTAATGAAGGTTGGCTGTCAATCACACCTACTCTCGTGCTATAAGTTTCTTTATTACTTGCCTTATCTCAGCTATTCATCAAGACGGACAGTTATGATGGGCACCGTTAAAATAAACAGTGATTGCAAAAAGGCTGATGTTTTAAATATTCAGTGGAACAAAATAAACATATACTATGGCGAATATAAAGGAAAGAATAGATCCGAAATGTGATATCACTTTCTACATATCATTGCCATTTACGAAAGTTATTATATTAGTACAGAAATAAACCCTCTCATCCTATAAATATAAGTTTAGGAAGTGACCAAGAATGGAAACTGTGTACTATAAGGACAATTATTGCACGAGGGAGTCGTTGAGTAATGTAAACGTAACTGGCGATGTCCGTAGAGTTTTTCACGTCATTACCTCGTAAATTCTCCGCCAGTAACAGTGATTATCTTTCATGCATTGTAAAGTTGGTTTCAGTCTGGTGAATATAATGCTGACAACGTACGCTGTTTATTCTCTTGGTTCTAAATGTGACAGGAGATTTACTGAGACTTTATTGTTGAAATAAGTGTTAATAATATTTAGATAGTGTCCATACATACATACAGTGACTATTAGAACTATCTATCTTGTGTAAGAGGAGTATTAGGGGAAATAATATAGAAACATGTAGCACGACAGCATGTGTGACCGACAGACAAGAGAGCCAATCATGAGGGTCCTGAAGAGCACTGTTAGATCGTTAGAGGAACACCGCTTGAATAAACTATAGTGAGTTTGTTGCTGTCCGTCTGTCTCTTTTATGTCCGTCTGTTTGTTTGTTTGTCTTTTATTTACTTTTTCTGGAGGGCGAGGTGTTTTTTCGTTTATTTTGTTGGTTTTGTTGGAATATTTGCTCGTTAGCGTATTTTATTTGTATAAAACACAATTATAGTGGAAGTTAGTAGGGCATAAAAAAGGGAATGGATGCATGAATAAATGAGCGAATGATACAGAAGGGAAACACGGGAGGAGGAAAAAATGGATGAAAAAGAAGAGGAAAAAAACAACAACACAGAAATGAGAGCACGAGAAAGACGGAGACAAAAAATATATAATTTAAAAAGACTGAGAAAAAATAAAGCAAAAAAAAAAGAAGAAAAAAAGTGAATATCAAGTGTCAGGTAATATGAGAAATATAATACTCTTACAGAAAATGGAAATGATGCAACACTCGCCTGTGCAACAACTGAATAGAAGCAAAGAATAATTAATTTTTATCATAATTTTTATTACGATTCCTATTTTTCTTATTTCTATTATTTGTATTATAACAGTAACTATTGTTGTTTTCATTAACCTACTTTCATTACTACTATTGCTACTACTTCTACTACTACTACAACTACTACTACTACCTACCACTACTACTACTACTACCACTACTACTACTACTACTACGAGTACTATTGCTACTACTACTACTACTACTACTACTACTACTACAACTACTACTACTACTACTACTGATACTACGACTATTGCTGCTGCTGCTTCTACAACTTTTACTATTTCTCATACCGATACTATAGTCACTATGATGATTGTGAATATCAATGTAATTATATTAGTTATTATTATTATAATGATTTTTTCATTATTATAATCATTATCATTACCATTATCATCATCATTATTATTATTTTTATCATTGTTACTATTATTATTAATATTATTATTATTATTACTCTTATTATTATTATTATCATTATTATTATTATTATTATTATTATTATTATTATTATTATTATTATTATTATTATTATTATTATTATTATTATTATTATTATTATCGCTATCAATATTGTTATCCATTATCAATATTATTTCTGATTCTTTTTTCCCTTCCTCTTTTTCCCCCTTCCCTCATATTTTCCTCTCTTCTTTTTCCTTTCTCCCTTCCTTGCTTTCATCCTTCCTTCCTTCCTCCCTCCCTTCCTTGTTGTCTGGCTTCTTGTCTCCATCTATATTTTCTTATTTTTTTCCCTTCGTCTCTTCATTGTCTCCTTACTTCTGCGTGTTCTGTCGAGTCAGTTCCAACTTTGTGCCGTGTCGGTGTTGCTTCTCCTGCTCCTGTTTTTTTCTTTCATGGCTGTTGTTATTTTCGTTGCCGTTGTTGGTGTTGTTATTGTTATCTTTTGATGTTCCTTGCACAATACCGCCGCTGTTGCTGTTCTGGTTCTTGGTACGGTTATTTTTGTAGTAGTAGTAGTAGTAGTAGTAGTAGCGGTAATTTGTATTGCATGTCTCGAACAATTAGTTAGAGGTAGAATTACAGTGGAAGAAAGTTTTGTAGGCTACGAGTTGTAGCAGCCAGAAACAAGAGGATGGAGGGAGGAGGAGAAGGAAGAAAAGTAGGCGAAAGAGAAGAAAAAAATGGTGTTGGGAAAAGGCTGATCACGGGAGAGAGAGAGAGTGTGTGTGTGTGTGTGTGTGTGTGTGTGTGTGTGTGTGTGTGTGTGTGTGTGTGTGTGTGTGTGTGCGTGTGCGTGTGTGTGTGTGCGTGTGTGTGTGGTTGAGATGAATGAAAGGGGAGATGAAAGAGGACGCTAAGGGAAGGTAAATAAAAATAACGGAGAAACGCGTAAAAATGAGCGAGGAGAAGGATCGCGCAAAGAACACACAGAAGGAAGATGAAAGGAAGAAAGTAAACACCGATCGGGAAAAAAATGAACGCTTCCGACAATATCCACCAAAAAAAAAAAAACATTTAATGAACAAAAAAACAACAACGAAACATTACCTGGACACCTTACACGAGATCAGAGACATGTGGATCAAAGGCAAACAGGTAAGAAGAAAAGAAGGTTGTGGCTTAGTGAAAGAATCCAGGGAAAACACTATTATTTGAGGGCTGATAGAATCTTAAGGATCACGGTCTTCAAGCAAAATTGCGGGGTTGGGCAGGCTAAACTTTTATAAAATGCTTTTGGGCAAAATCGCCGAACCCTTTTTTCACAGCGGCCGATTATCGGAAAGCGTTGGCGGTGAATCCACAATACTCTATGGTTAAATACCTGCCAATATTATTGCGGGGGAATATTTCCGTATCATATGCATTTATATAGTGGCTATAGCGTGTGGCAAAGCGCTCGTAAAGTTGCATTCATCACCAACACACCAATAGCTTTTAAATTACACGACTTGATGTTTTTAAAAAATATATTATGCTGCCCAAATGATTATATTGTACAACACTCATTTTACACGTCCTTTGTGGGGCTCGCTTGGTTGAAGGTGGACATATTAAAGCTTTTTCACGCTTGCTGTGCCGTGTTGAGGATCGGGGGAAAGTGATTAGCGGCAACAATACATAGAGATCCTACATGAACCTCAGTTTGAATTTAATCCTTCTCTGTTGTCTACCGTGGCGGCGGGTGGAGGGTTCACAGCCGCCGCGACACACGCAGGACGGCTGGTGTTCGTCGGCGGCACGAAATCGGGCGTGAGGAAGACAACAATAGCCGATGATTCGCGGCGCGTGTGACTCAACCTTTATTGACGGAGGAATGGTTCGCGTCCTCCTCTGTGTCCTGGGCTGTGTTCCTGGCTGTGCTTTCGTCTTTGTTCGTCTGTGTTCTCTTCTGTATCCCTGGTTACGTTTTAGGCTGTGTCTACGTTTAGCCTCACTTGCCCACGTCCTCAATCCTTGCATCGGGCTGTCAGAGTGAGGAAAAGATGCTGTCTGGACGCCAAGAAGCCGTGTTTGTTATTTTATTAAAGGTCACAATAATCATCCACATCCATCTTTCACAACCACCTTGTCGCTCTTGCTGCGTGGATGATTTTTAATTTGGTGGTGTGAGATTATTTTTTATTCCTCTCGGTGGTCTGTGCTCAAGAGTGTTCCATGTATAATCAATAGGTTCACGAATACGAGATACAGTGTCGGGGGTCAAATTACTATAATAACACACCGAATTCTCCTCAGAACGTATGTGAGCGTATTTCAGCTGCAAACACTGGTTATTATCAACATTGCCGTCAGCGCTGGAGGGGCAGGAGCAAGGTGGCACGAGAGGAGGAGGGAGAAAAGAATGAGGGAGACAGGAACGACGGTGGGAGGGAAGAACAGCAGTGACCTAGCAACGCCATTTTTCTCGGCTTATCATGCAGAAAACGGACGTGTGACTCCAGATATTGGGCGGTGATGCTGATGGACAGGAGGATAAGGGAACAAAGGAACAAGCAGGTGTGAAGGCTGCCGGACAGGTAAACTAGAGAATAACTGGGGTGAAAGACAATAAAATCGATGCGCGGGTAAGTTATACATCCGCCCACCTGGAGGAATATTGTATTGGACAGGTTCAGTAATAAGAAGAGGAACAAATGTATCGTGAAGAGATTTTTTTAACAGTAAAGAAAGCAGCTCAAAGGAAAAGAAAAAGAAACAATAATGAGAAAAAATGCGCTAATCACTCCCCCTATAAAAAGAGTTTAGAAGAGTGGCCAAAAGAGAGGTCAATTTTGGGAGAAGAGGTGTCTCAATACTCTCCTCTTGAAAGGGACAGGTGGGACAGTGGGCACAAAAGAGGAGCCAACCAGAATGCTGAACACTGAAATCAATACACAAGAGAAAAAAAATATATACATGTACCTACTCTACTGCTGGATACACGCAACAATGGCGGAGTGATGAACAGGAAGATCAATACACAGGTAAATATTTGACAGGTAAACAATGGACGGGCACAGCGAAGCACAGGTGTATAGAGAGGTCAGGGGACTGGAGGCCGAGCGCACTGAGGGTTGTTTGGTTGATGACACTGAGAAAGATGGTAACGGAGAGAAGAGGGAGAAATAGGAGATGAAGTAAAGCATAAGAAAATAAGGAGAAAAAAGAGAAAGAAGGGTATTTGGCTGACTGACACTGAGAATGATTGTTACAGAGAGAACAGAGAGAAAAACTAGACGAGGAAGAAAATAAGAAAAGACGAAAAAGAGGAAGAAAAAAAAGATAACGAAGAAAACCAAAACGAGATAATACAGATAATATCCTTTCAACCTTTTTTTTTTTTACAACAAAAGAGACGACTTAAGGGCAACAAAAAGAGTGTAGAAGAAAAAGTCCGCTACTCACCGCTCCCACAACAAACAAAAGTAAGGAGTGTCCAAAAGAGAGGTCAATTTCGGGTATAGAGGTGTCCTAATTTCTTTCCTTCGCTTGTCTAGTTTGTCTCGTTTTGGTGATGTGGTTATTCAAAGTTCTCTCAGATGTAAAATTAAAATTCGTATAACGGGAAGGTAAACTCTTTTGTTGACGTGGTGTAAGCTTCAAAGTCTCCATTTACGTCAGCTCAAATTTTATACATGGAATAATCTATCTACCATTATTCTTCAGTCTATACATTTTTATTCAGTCTGCAGCCAGTGTAAAGGTAAAGATGGGTGGTTACGGTAAAGCTGCGCGTGGCTGCGGTGCTCATTTCCGTTACACTGGCACTTTGAGGCCATTGTGACGTCCGGGATTGCCACAGTTTACCTTCCCCAGGCTTCCCGAGATACCCACTTACAGACCGGCCCGAAAGGGAGGGTGAACAGTTCGGTGAGCTGCTCAAAAATGTATCTGGTAACTTTCATTGGGGGTAAAATGCCTCAGTTTCGTATGGTAAGACTGTCTTTTGTCAATAATTTACTGGAAATCTCTCTCATCTCGTCTTCAGATTCCCTTTTCGAGGCAACAGATTAAGCAGCATCAAAAGTTTTAGGAAGAACATAATTGCTGTGTCTCTTTTGAAGTGCATTTACTTGTCTCTCTGTTTCGGTCGTGTACCTTACATTTAATCCCTGTTCATGTCTCCTTCTCCTTCATAATTGTGGTGTTTCCTTTTATAACTTCCTGGAAAACAACTAAGATCGGTGCCTTCCATTTTTTTTAGCACCGTATGACCTCAGTTACACTCCCCGGCCCGAGGTAACCATCTTCCGGGTATGGCAATTCAAGTGTACCGATCTTAGTTGTTTTCCAGGAAGCTATAAAAGGAAACACCACACTTATTCAGGAGAGGAAGACACGAACAGGGATTAAATGAAAGGCAGACGACCGATACAAGAGAGACAAGTAAATGCACTTCAGAAGAAACACAGCAATTATGACGTACGAGACCGTTTAAGGAGAAGGTAGAGAACTGTGCAGAGAAACCAGTAAATACAGAGAGGAACACAGTGACTACCCGAAAGGGTTGTCAAGGTGCATTTACGAGGAGACAGGGTGCGGGACAGGTATTTCGACGTAGCCACATTAATTAACCAGCAGGTGAGTACGTCTCGAAGCAACACACCTTTATGAGCGCAGGTACCGGTAAATGGAGTAGAGGAAGAAGGTGTGCAGCTTGAAGCGGATGTAGAAGAGGAAGAAAAAAAACATATAGAACCAAACATTAACTAAAACACCCATTTACACACAAACACACACACACACACTCACACATCCCCTTCCTCCTCCCCCTCTCCCCTCACACACACAATAAAGAAAATTGCACACATACACTCGCATGCACACGGACACGGACCTGACTACACGTATTCATAAATAAACAAGTACTGTCGGGGGGCACACGTGACGCACGGCCAGGTGTACTCAGGGACAGGTGTGCGCCATGATAGGAGAGAGTGATGGGGTGGGGAGGGAATGGAAGAAGAAAATAGGGAAGAAAAAGAGCGGGGAGAGAAGGAAATAGAGACAGGGAAATAAGAAGTGTAGGAGTAGTAGGAAATATAGCAATAAAGATGATAATAATAATAATAGTTACAATAAAAGGAAGAGAGGAGGATATAGAGGTAGAAGGGGAAAAACGGGGTCGTAAAAGCAGTATAAAAATAACAATAATAATGATAATGAAAACTACAAAAAAATAACAACTATAAAATAATGATAAACAAGAACAATAACAAACAGAAGAAATAACAGGAGGACGCCGAGAAGGAGGAGGAAAAGAAGAAAAAAAAGAAAGCTAAAACGGAAGAACTTGAGGATGAAAAGACGGAGGAACAGAACATAAATAATAAAACAGGAACAATAACAAGAAGAAGGAGAGGAAGAGGAGGAGGAGGAGGAGGAGGAGGAGGAGGAGGAAAAAAACCTAAAAAAATAAATAAATACGAAGACAAAAACGGAAGAGGTTGAGGGAAATAAGGATGAAAAAGAGGAAGAACAGAACATAAATGAAAACAACAACAGGAACAGCAACAAGAAGAAGGAAAGGAGGAGGAGGAGGAGGAGGAGAAGGACGAGGAGTAGGAGGAGAAAGAGGAGGAGAAGAAACCTAACCAAAAATTAAAAAGAAGGATTAAAGGGAAGGGGTTAAGAGGTATAAGGACGAAGAGGAGGAGGAAGATGAACACAAGTACAGGTAAGAGGGGAGCTCTTGTCTACCTGTCCCTTCCTCCCTCTTGAGCCGCACACACCTGACCTCCTCCGTGACACCTGTAATCCGAGTGCCAGAAAACCCCATAACCCTTACCTTCTACGTTATTAAAGTTCCCCCTCGTCTTCAGTCGTCAACGGAAATCCATAAGCCTCTGATGTGCCTGATTTTGAACCTCCGTTTGTGAGTACGATATTGTCTCTCTCTCTCTCTCTCTCTCTCTCTCTCTCTCTCTCTCTCTCTCTCTCTCTCTCTCTCTCTCTCTCTCTCTCTCTCTCTCTCTAATACGCATTCGGTTTCTCATTTATTTTCGTCTTCTTCCTCTTCATCGTTTTCTCTTTCCTTGAACACCACTTTCCTTCCACTGTATTTCTCTTATTCTCTTCCTAGTTGTTCTTCCTTTTCGTGTAATTGCTGTGTTTCTTCGGAATGTTTATCATATGTTTCTTTTTCTTCCTTCCGTTTCTTCTTACTTCTCTTTCTTCTTTTTATTTTCTTGCCTCTGTCTCCTCCTCTGCCTCCCCTTCATCCCCTTCTCTTCCTAGTTGTTGTTGCTTTTCATATTAATTGGTGTTGTTTTTGGAATCATTATCATGTATTTCTCGTATTCTTTCATTTCTTTTCACAATTATTTCTTTTTCATTTCTCCTTCTCATGTTGCTCCCTCACCTCCTCCTCCTCCTCCTCCTCCTCTTCATCCCCTTCTCTTCCTAATTGTTGTTGCTTTTCATATTAATTGGTGTTGTTTTTGGAATCATTATCATATATTTCTCGTATTCTTCCATTTCTTTTCACTATTATTTCTTTTTCATTTCTCCTTCTCGTGCTGCTCCCCCTCCTCCTCCTTCTGCTCCTCCTCCTCCTTCATGTTCTTCCAGGTTGTCAGTAAT